>NW_015505606.1:448444-471480 GCF_001515645.1 Sinocyclocheilus grahami | reverse complement strand
CACACACACACACGCGCGCACACACACACACACGATGCGCAAAACTTACGCATTTGAACAGTCCATAGCAAATACTTAAACTAATAACAAAACAGTAGATGATTCAGAAGCGCCAGATTGTCATAGCAAAGTCAGAATTACCTCCTCTCCTAGGTTCACGAAAAGGTCGTCCATAAAATGCATTGCTGTTCTGTTGTAAGTAATCTTAAAGATTGCTAAATGCATCTACTTTCGGAAAGGCCAAATAAAGTGCTTCTGCTTTCGCCTAGAAACACACAGGGTCTCCCTGACATGACTGCTTCAACACTAACTGTGGTTACTGAAACCACACCTTCTTTCTTTGCGTGAACATTTGGGCGGCATTATGCAAATATTTCCACATAGTGAGGTAGATATGTGGGGGCGTGTTAGAACGAGCCGTTTTAGGGGGGCGTGGCAGAGTCTTAACTTTGATAAAGAATATCTCTTTGGTTTTGAGACTTTAGTCTTTGCAACTTCAGGGATCTTATCTACGCACAATCAGCTTGTAACACTCCAAAGAGAAAGGAAAACTTGAAATCGCATCATATGACCCCCTTTAATAGTCCTGTCCTGCTTCCCACTGAGATGGTAAAAATTACTCTGTGCCAATGTCTGCTGCCTCAGCATATTTTCACTGTATAAGAGTGATTTTAATTGATATTGTCATGCGCCTAATGTTTTTTCGTTGTTGTTAATTTGTCTCAGGCAAGAACCAGATGGAGTTTTGTTGTCACATGCTCAGAGGTTCTGTGGATCCCAAGAAACCACCTGTGTATGAATATGTCAAGTTTATTGGCAACTTTAAGTCACTCGCCAACAGTGAGTGTTTATTTTCCTCTTGATAAACTGACTAAATACTAAACCATATGTTAATTGCGTTAGTTACTGCCCAAAGCAAAATGCATGGACGGCCAATTTCTTTTAACACAAATCTCCACTTTGAATGCTGTCCCAGTGCCTCTTGCAACCCGAAATGGCCTTGAGGGAATTTTACAGCACTCGTTGCAGCCGGCCTTCGACGATAAAGTCTGTCTTCTTGCGACTGTGAGGCTCGCCAAACCCCAGTTCATCAAAGTAAGCTGATAATCAATCAGAAAATACAGAGCAAAAATAGATCTCCATTACAGAAACTCTCTCTGAAAGCAAGCAACCATAGGCATGCATCATAAAAAAGCATTACTAGCAAAATAATTCTAATATTGACCTGTTTGTTGTTATTGATTGTGTACAGGAGATGTGCATAGTGGAGGAGCCCAATGTTGAATTTACATCTCGACACAGTCTGGAGTGGAAATTCCTCTTATTAGATCACAGGTTTTCACACTTACTCACAATATCACTTTCTCCATGTTTGTAATGTCCTGTTTTTCCTTCATTGAGATATTCTTGTGTTACAGAGCACCTCCTATCATTGGCTATATGCCCTTTGAGGTGTTGGGAACATCAGGCTATGACTATTATCATGTAGACGACTTGCATTCACTGGCCAAATGCCATGAGCATTGTGAGTTTAAAACAAACTAACATATATTTGAAACTTTCATTTGGCGCCATATTCTTCTTCATATGTCTCTCTTATTCTCTGTCTGCTTGCAGTAATGCAGTTTGGAAAAGGGAAATCATGTTATTACCGCTTTTTAACTAAAGGGCAGCAGTGGATTTGGCTCCAGACTAACTACTACATCACCTATCACCAGTGGAACTCACGACCAGAGTTTATCGTGTGCACGCACACAGTTGTGAGGTACGCAGAGGCACACAGATGACTACACAAACCGGGAAGATACCAATAGTGACTTTGCTTGTGTTTTTATTTTGAATTGTTTTTGTCTGTAGTTATGCTGAGGTGCGAGCAGTGCAGAGGAGAGAGATGGGTATAGAGGAATCTCCCCTTGAGTTGCCCGGAGATAAGGTGAGATGCTTCTGAGATAGTAACCTCTCAGAAATAGTCCACTAATGTGGTATAATGTGCATGCTGTTGAATGTCTTATCTAAAAGAGACTGTGATTAAGTTTATGCACTTCAGTGGTGAAACATGCCTGTTTATCAAATGTGAGGTTATCAGTATAGATGGTTAGTTAACTGAATGATTAACAGATTCATGTGTCTTATTTATGGTAAATTAACTTTAGATTGTAAAAACCTCTTTATTATATACTTGCTGACTGGAGTCAGTAAGATTTGTTTTCAGAAGGAAATTAATACTTTTATTCAGCAAGAATGCATTAAATGAATCAAGAATGACAGTTAAGACATTGACTAAAGATTTCAGTTTCAAATAAATGCATTTTTTTTTTTAGTTTTGGTTGTTTTTAAACTTTGTATTTATCAAAAAATCTTTAAAAAATGATTATGCTTTACACAAAAATATTAAGCAACAACTATTCTAAGAACATCTATCTGTCAAGAGGGCAAATTTGATATTGATAAAATAACATTTAAAATATTTTATATGCATGTTCGTGTGTGTATGTATGTGTGTATATATATATATATATATATATATATATATAGGGCCTAAAACTAACTTTTTGCCACACCTGCCAATGGCCGGTGACGTGATAAAATTGACCGGCCAAAATTTTTTTTTTACCGGCCATTAAACTCTATTTGCAAAAACAGGCAGTCATTACTACTACAATGACTAAACATATTTACAATGTTTTTAATGTATCCTTTACTTTACTTACAAGCATATCTTCTCAGGTAAAAGTTATTAGAACCGTGTCTAGGGGCAAGCTGGCCATCACTCTACTCTGACTCTCTGAGTCTCTGACCTTTTCAGCCCGTTTTGTATTATTTAATTCACTCTTGTCGCTTATGTTATGACAGAACAGCTAACCAATCACGATGATCTTGTCTTCGGAAAAGATTCTTTTATTTGCTTACGTCAGAAACAGCGAATCTCTTTAAAAACTGGCTGTTGTTCTCACTACATTGCATTGTTATATTTCGTAAAAGTTTTACCCGCCAACTGGCGACTGACACGGTTACATATACTCGCCAACGCTGATTTATACTCACATTTGGCGCTTGGTGAGTGTTCATTTTAGGCCCTGTATATATATATATATATGGGCAGCGCGCCGACATACAGTGCTGTTGCGCTATGGGCGTCCCGAGTTCGAATCCCAACTCAAGGACCTTTCCTGATCCCGCCCCCTATCTCTCTCCCACTTCGTTTCCTGTCAGTTGTAAAATAAATAGTTAAAAAACAATTGCTCTCCTTTTTCAGTCATTGCAAAACAAAAAACATTGATCAAAAGTTACACTACAGATATTTCTTAACTTTCCTCTCTCTTTCCAGCAGTCTCAGATTTCTGGCTCTGAATCTCAGTTAAACACCTCCAGACTGAAGGAGGTTCTGGAGTGCTTCAGTCGCACACCTTCCACCTCCTCAAGGAGCTCCCGCAAGTCCTCGCACACCGCTGTCTCCGACAACACCTGTACCTGTAAGCATGAAAAACTGAGCCAAAAGTGTGCTCTTCTGATGCGTTTTCCTGGTTTTGTGCCTGTTTAAAACTCTTTAATCTGTATGATTTCCTTAGCAACTCCCTCTAAGCTACAGATGGATGTGAGCACTCCACCCCGGCCCGCCACTGTTGATATGACACCCCAACGTCGTTCCTCTATCAGCACCCATGTGAGACTTGTGTATTCATCAATGTCAATACTTGGCTTTAATGATCTTACAAAGCATTCCTAAAATATGCTTGTGCCTCAAGTAATGACTGTGGTCTTATCGGCATTATTTTAGTCCATGAGTTCTCAAAAAAACAATCAGACTGGATCTCCGGTCCAAATCAACCAACAGCAACAACCTCAACCACAGCAGCAGGTTCAACCTAATGCCCTGGTAAGAATTTTTTTTAGGTGTTTTCCATGGAAGCCCATTTCCGCTACCGAATAAAAAAAATCTCTCAATTCTGACTTTTTTCTCGCAATTGTGAGTTTACATCTTGGAATTCTGACTTTTTTTTTTCTCAGAATTGTGAGATATAAACTTGCAATTGTGAGTTATATAAAGTCAAAATTGTGAGATATAAACTCGCAATTCTGAGAAATACAGTTGCAATTCTGAGAAATAAAGTGAGAATTGCTAGATATGAACTCGCAATTCTGACTTTATAACAAGCAATTGCGAGTTAAGTCAGAATCGTGAGATATAAACTCGCAATTCTGAGAACATATCAGTCTTTTTTTTCCCCCTCAGAATTGGACTTTATACCTCGCAATTGTGAGATATAAACTCGCAATTTCGAGGAAAAAAAGTCAGAATTGCAAGGAAGAAAGCATTTCCGCTACCGAATAAAAAAAATCTCTCAATTCTGACTTTTTTCTCGCAATTGTGAGTTTACATCTTGGAATTCTGACTTTTTTTTTTCTCAGAATTGTGAGATATAAACTTGCAATTGTGAGTTATATAAAGTCAAAATTGTGAGATATAAGCTCGCAATTCTGAGAAATACAGTCGCAATTCTGATAAATAAAGTGAGAATTGCTAGATATGAACTCGCAATTCTGACTTTATAACAAGCAATTGCGAGTTAAGTCAGGATCGTGAGATATAAACTCGCAATTCTGAGAACATATCAGTCTTTTTTCCCCCTCAGAATTGGACTTTATACCTCGCAATTGTGAGATATAAACTCGCAATTTCGAGGAAAAAAAGTCAGAATTGCAAGGAAGAAAGTCAGAATTGCTTCTAAATTTCTGAGAAGTTTATAACTCGCAATTCTGACTTTATAACTCGCAATTGCATGTTTATATCATGCAATTCTGAGAGGAAAAAACGTCCAAATTGTGAGATTTTTTTTAATTCAGTTGCGGAAATGGGCTTCCATAGTTTTCATGTAGTTTGTTTTTTTTGTTTGTTTATTTTTGGTATGGTGTTTTGGTTTGTCAGATAGATCAGATAAGCCATCATTTATATGACTGACTTTTGATTTTTCTCCATGACACCATGATGTTTATTCTTCTATGCTTTCTGAATGTAGTTCTCTGCACAGTTGAACGCAATGCAGCACCTGAAGGAGCAATTGGAGCAAAGGACATGCATGATCGAAGCTAACATTCAGAAACAGCAGGAGGAACTGAGACAGATTCATGAGCAGCTCCAGAGGGTGCAGGGACAGGGCACTCAGGTACACGCATGTAACTGTGAATATCGGTATTGACAACTTTGCTGTTATTAAGAAACAAAAGCATGTGATTGAAATGGTGACTTTCAGATGATACTGCAGCAGTCGGGTGGTGGACTGAGTGTACAGTTGCCGCAAGTTGGAGGAGCACAGACTAACATTTTAGGGGTTGGAGCACAGACTGGGGTCATAGCTATACAAGGCCAAAATGTGACAAGTACAGCACAGAGTGGGACTGTTCCACAGCAACAAGCACTTCCACAGCAACAGGCTCCTCGTTCCCTGCAGCAGGGCTCTTCTGTTACACAGGTGACTTTCATCATTTTTGCTCCGACAACCAGTAAATATTTGCTCTGACAACCACTTGATTAGTCTTTATTAAATAATGCAATGCCTGATGAAATCTGAACTTTCAGATCAGGTCCTTTTAAAATATGTATTATATATGTACACTACCATTCAAAAGTTTTTAAGGTTGTAAATGTTTATGAAAAAAGTATCTTAGGCTGCATTTGTTAACTAAATAAAAATACAGTAATATCATGAAATATCATATAAATATTTTAATTTGTTCCTGTGATGGTAAAGCTGAGTTTTCAGCATCATTACGCCAATCTTCAGTGTCACATGATCCTTCAGAAATCATTCTTGTATACTGATTTGGTGCTCAAGAAACTTCTCATTACAGTTTAAAATGGTTGTTATGCTTAATATTTTTGTGGAAACTGATGCATTTTTTTCAGGATTTTTTGATGAATAGAAGTTCAAAAGAACAACATTCATTTGAAAAAAAAACTTTAGATTATTATTTTTTTATATATACAGTGGGGAAAAAAAGTATTTAGTCAGCCACCAATTGTGCAAGTTCTCCCACTTAAAAAGATTAGAGAGGCCTGTAATTTTCATCATAGGTATACCTCAACTATGAGAGACAAAATGAGAAAAAAAAATCCAGAAAATCACATTGTAGGATTTTTAAAGAATTTATTTGCAAATTATGGTGGAAAATAAGTATTTGGTCAATAACAAAATTTCATCTCAATACTTTGTTATATACCCTTTGTTGGCAATGACAGAGGTCAAACGTTTTCTGTAAGTTTTCACACAGCAGGAGGAACTGAGACAGATTCATGAGCAGCTCCAGAGGGTGCAGGGACAGGGCACTCAGGTACACGCATGTAACTGTGAATATCGGTATTGACAACTTTGCTGTTATTAAGAAACAAAAGCATGTGATTGAAATGGTGACTTTCAGATGATACTGCAGCAGTCGGGTGGTGGACTGAGTGTACAGTTGCCGCAAGTTGGAGGAGCACAGACTAACATTTTAGGGGTTGGAGCACAGACTGGGGTCATAGCTATACAAGGCCAAAATGTGACAAGTACAGCACAGAGTGGGACTGTTCCACAGCAACAAGCACTTCCACAGCAACAGGCTCCTCGTTCCCTGCAGCAGGGCTCTTCTGTTACACAGGTGACTTTCATCATTTTTGCTCCGACAACCAGTAAATATTTGCTCTGACAACCACTTGATTAGTCTTTATTAAATAATGCAATGCCTGATGAAATCTGAACTTTCAGATCAGGTCCTTTTAAAATATGTATTATATATGTACACTACCATTCAAAAGTTTTTAAGGTTGTAAATGTTTATGAAAAAAGTCTCTTAGGCTGCATTTGTTAACTAAATAAAAATACAGTAATATCATGAAATATCATATAAATATTTTAATTTGTTCCTGTGATGGTAAAGCTGAGTTTTCAGCATCATTACGCCAATCTTCAGTGTCACATGATCCTTCAGAAATCATTCTTGTATACTGATTTGGTGCTCAAGAAACTTCTCATTACAGTTTAAAACGGTTGTGATGCTTAATATTTTTGTGGAAACTGATGCATTTTTTTCAGGATTTTTTGATGAATAGAAGTTCAAAAGAACAACATTCATTTGAAAAAAAAACTTTAGATTATTTTTTATATATATATATATTTACTGTCACTTATATTTTACAATTACATATTACTTATGATTTTTTTAAAACAGCTCTGTTGCAATTAGATATAAGAAAAAGTTTGATTGACATTTGTTAACACTACAGAATTTACTGTAATTACCAGTACCTTTAACCATGTATTGCCTAGAAGTAGCTTTTAAAGTAGCCCATTAACAGTGACAATCTCCTGTTCTCCACTTCATAGTAGCCTTTGTTACTTTGGTCCCAGCTCTCTGCAGGTCATTCACTAGGTCCCCCCGTGTGGTTCTGGGATTTTTGCTCAGTTCTTGTGATCATTTTGACCCCACGGGGTGAGATCTTGCGTGGAGCCCCATATCGAGGGAGATTATCAGTGGTCTTGTGTGTCTTCCATTTTCTAATAATTGCTCCCATAGTTGATTTTTTCACACCAAGCTGCTTACCTATTGCAGATTCAGTCTTCCCAGCCTGGTGCAGGTCTACAATTTTGTTTCTGGTGTCCTTTGACAGCTCTTTGGTCTTGGCCATGGTGGAGTTTGGAGTGTGACTGTTTGAGGTTGTGGACAGGTGTCTTTTATACTGATAACGAGTTCAAACAGATGCCATTAATACAGGTAATGAGTGGAGGACAGAGGAGCCTCTTAAAGAAGAAGTTACAGGTCTGTGAGAGCCAGAAATCTTGCTTGTTTGTAGGTGACCAAATACTTATTTTACCGAGGAATTTACCAATTAATTCTTTAAAAATCCTACAATGTGATTTTCTGGATTTTTTTTCTCATTTTGTCTCTCATAGTTGAGGTATACCTATGATGAAAATTACAGGCCTCTCTCATCTTTTTAAGTGGGAGAACTTGCACAATTAGTGGCTGACTAAATACTTTTTTACCCCACTGTATATATTTACTGTCACTTTTATATTTTACAATTACATATTACTTATGATTTTTTTAAAACAGCTCTGTTGCAATTAGATATAAGAAAAAGTTTGATTGACATTTGTTAACACTACAGAATTGACTGTAATTACCAGTACCTTTAACCATGTATTGCCTAGAAGTAGCTTTTAAAGTAGCCCATTAACAGTGACAATCTCCTGTTCTCCACTTCATATGGTGACACCATCTAAATGGATGACCTCATTTTTGTCTCTTTCTCTCTCTAATTCTCTTTCTCAGCATGGTCCTGTGTATAATACCATGATGATCAGCCAGCCTGCCAATGCCAATGTTGTGCAGATACCCAGCAGTCTGGCACCAAAAATAAATCAGGGAAATGCAATCAACAGGTGCATGTCTTTTTCCTCATTCTCTTTCCCAGGACACCTTCTACAGATATTATCAGTATTATTTAATTAATCATGTAATTATTTCTTTCTTTGTCTTGCTTTGTCACTCTCAGGTTTCCTGCCGGGCAGCAGTTGATCACTAAGATTGTGACGGCTCCAGTGGCGTGTGGCGCTGTCATGGTACCCACAACAATGTTTATGGGTCAGGTTGTGACAGCTTATAGCCCGTTTGCACAGCAACAAGGTCAGACACAGACCATAGCACTGCAGCCTCAGTCAACAGTGCCTGCAGAACAGGCTCAAACTACCACATTACAAACAAGTCAACAGCAGGGGGCGACGCAGCAACCATTTTTACAGGTAACAAAGCATGCACATAGTTTCATTTTGAGTCTACTCAGAACTATGATTCAGTGATTGGTATGCATCACCACGTGACATTCTACGTAGTCTTCATACTAGTCTAGTTTACAAGCCTTAATGTAGTTGACCAAGAAGTTCTACAGTGAGATGAAGTGAGAGAGAAGTGTTTATTACGTTTGAAATATGGATATTTTTCTTACAAAATGCTTGGATTCACTACAGGAGGCCTTTATTCACCCCCAGAAGCCATGTGAGGCACATTTTATTATGGATGCGCGTGCGTTATTTGACGACTTGTGGACTGTTCAACAGAAACACCCACTGACTGCATTGATAGAGCTTGGAATAGCCAGGACCATTTTTAATATAACTCCGATTGGATTCGTCTGAAAGAAGAAAGTCATATACACCTAGGATGCCTCAAGGGTGAGTAAAACACAGGTTAATTTTAATTTTTGGGTGAACTAACCCTTTAAGTTACTTTATGTATGCATGAACAGTATGTGTATTTCTCAAATGAGAATGACACACCATGAATAAGCTTTGAAATCCTCATTCATAATTGCTTTGTTCTCCCTCGTGGTTTTGGGAGCTATGCAAGAAGCCACATCCAGGGCACAGCGTTTCTATACTGAGGACAGTCCAGAGTACTGCGGACCTTTTAGATCCCATTTTCAGGAAAATAATGATTATATTGTCCTCTTCCTATTTTGTTCCAAAGTTGTAATACAAACCGAAGTTGGGTTATCATGCAGCTGTAGAGTCTTAAAGTTAAAGTAATCTTCCTTTTAACTGTTTGTGTGTGAATATATGTGTGTGCGAGAGAGAGAGAATTTAAAGTGCAGGATATTATATTAATAACAGTTTGTGACAATTCCAGTATCGCTGTTTTGGTTGCTACTGTGTGTATTAACCCCAGCGATGACCAATCAGTTCTTGCGTTGCAGTAACTCAGCATTCTAGATGTTTCCCCGTTGGCTTGTTGGCAATATACCTCAGAAATGGTTTTATATATGAAGTATTCAAAGCAATTTTATTTTCATGTGGCAAAAGACTTCTGTGTTAACAGAATTGCTGTGTATAGACCGGTAGCACTGTTAAAGGTATATGGAAACTGAATAGATTTTGACGTTGATGACTTTTGGAATTCCAAAAGTGGAGATGCCCCTTAAAGTAGATGCCCAACTTCCCTTATCTGTCCAATTTTTTTTCATAGTGTTGTGCGTTTTATAAGATTTTATTGTGCACTAAAACCCTCAGTTGTGTTAGCTGTTACTGTTGGAACCAATGTTTCTTATAGTGTGTACAATCAAAAATGACGTAAAACTTACACCCCCAAAAAAGCTACTGACAGGTTGAAGAGAGAACTGATATGGACTTTGGATGTCCCTGAACATTTCATCCTTCTGTATCCATTTTCTTTTTTTTTTTTTTGTATGCAACCAAAAGATTGTGCATTTTTGAATATTATGGTTATTTGGTTCCAGCCCCAGAAATTTGATTAGTGTTTGGCCTGATGAATATCAGTGAGTTGAGTGAATAATGATAAAATATTGAATCATCAAACAAGTTAAATAAGTCCTAAGGTGGTTAACCCTAAAACATGTTCATTTTGTTCATGAATTGCTGTGCACTTCAGTACAAAACTATGTTATCACAAATAATTGCCCGCAGATAATATTACCTTCAGTGTGAATTTGAAGGAACTGTCCTTTGTCAGTTTACC
The DNA here is from genome assembly GCF_001515645.1 of Sinocyclocheilus grahami. Lineage (NCBI taxonomy): Eukaryota > Metazoa > Chordata > Actinopteri > Cypriniformes > Cyprinidae > Sinocyclocheilus > Sinocyclocheilus grahami. Next base: position 460,971 of record NW_015505606.1, on the reverse strand, counting down.
AAAAACCGTTTACAATATTCAATCTTGAAATAAAGCAAACAATGTTATTCACGTTCTCTACTAAATTGTCTGCTTCAAGATTTGCTTTTTATTTTATTTTATTTTATTTTATTTTTAAAGGGGTCATATGATGCTTTTTTTAAAGATCATTATTTTATGTATTTGGTGTAACAGAATATGTTGACATGCTTTAATGTTCAAAAAACACATTATTTTTCAAATGCTGTACATTATTGTAGGTCCTCTATGCCCCGCCTCTCTCAAATGCTTAGTTTTCTACAAAGTCCCTCCTTCCGACAAGCGCAGTCTGCTCTGATTGGCCAGCTGACCCAGTGCATTGTGATTGGCCGAACACCGCAAGCACTCATCGGAAATGTAACGCCCCTTACCATAATCGTGAGCTTCATCTTTCAAAATAAATGTAAAGACAGAGCCCGGAAGGGGAACAGAGTCGCATGACAGACACAGTGATGAAGCTGGTATGTGTGCAGTACACAAGCCACAGTTAAGACAGCTGACTCCACTGTAATCTTCTTCCTCACTCTCTGTCACACACACGCGCGCGCGCACGCACGCACATACACACACGATGCGCAAAACTCCGCATTTGAACAGTCAATAGCAAATACTTAAACTAATAACAAAACAGTAGCTGATGCAGAAGCGCCAGATTGTCATAGCAAAGTCAGAATTACCTCCTCTCCTAGGTTCACGAAACGGTCGTCCATAAAATGCATTGCTGTTCTGTTGTAAGTAATCTTAAAGATTCCTAAATGCATCTACTTTCGGAAGGCCAAAGAAAGTGCTTTTGCTTTAGACTAGAAACACAGCGTCTCCCTGACATGGCTGCATCAACACTAACTGTGGTTACTGAAACCACTCCTTCTTTCTTTGCGTGCACATTTGGGCTGCATTATGCTAATATTTCCACATAGTGAGGTAGATATGTGGGGGCGTGGCAGAGTCTTAACTTTGATAAAGAATATCTCTTTGGTTTTGAGACTTTAGTCTTTGCAACTTCAGGGATCTTATCTATGCACAATCAGCTTGTAACACTCCAAAGAGAAAGGAAACTTGAAATCGCATCATATGACCCCTTTAAAGTGGCATATATTCCTAATTACAGTACTAAATGGAACTGACAAAATAATGACTCTTTAGCAAACATTTCTGAACACTTCCATTTGTATATTATTCGCCAGACCAACAGATAACTCACGCCATTGGTTGAGCTAGTTCAGATGGTCAAATACTGTATTTTAACAAAATATATGAATAGCTTTTAAGGAACTGCACAAATTATTTTTGTAATTTCGAAAATACACAATTTATACAATACATCCTTTACAACTTTTCATTTATTCTGTATAAAAACAGGAACATTTACTACTGGCCTTTTTTTCTGACATAACACTCTAAAAGTTTTTTAAAAATAGCTGACACTTCAAATATTTACAGAGTCAAATCTCATAGCAGTTATTTGTCACAGTCAACATTCAAAAACATTTCATTCTTTTTGAGACCAACATTCCATCCTTCATACGTGGTTTAGTCAGCTGGATTCATTTTGGAATAATTTTGCATAAACGTTGGATATCTACTGGAATAATTAGCTTGTTAATTCACAATAAGCAGATGTCTGATATGTTTATCATCTTTTAAGCATGCTTCAAGAATGGAAACTTGCGTCTTACTCCAGTTAATGTAGCCAAGTTAGCCACTTTTGAAGAATGGAACCTAGTCAGTTATTACAAGAAATCCAAATATGATTATCTCAGTTTTACACGGCAACAAACAACTTTTTATTTATATATATATATATATATATATATATCATATATATACACATTCTCCACCACTCAATTTCAATTCCAAACTCAAAAAAACAATGTAAACTCATCCTAGGTTGTTAATAAATATGACAGTTATACCAGTAAGTACAACTTGAAGCTGAGATGGGGATCTCATAGATACATTAATGCAATATAACACTCACTTGAGAGTAATCACGTGCTGAAAATAGTACAAATGCATGAACGAGAACCTCCGTTTGTTGGTATTAAGTAGGGTGACCATACGTGCCAGTTTCCCAGGACGCGTCCTGGCCAGGATTTCTATGTCATACACCGATCGGTCAGCACACACAAACAAAGCCAAAACCTAGATATTTTAGGCAATATAGAAATCCTGGCCAGGATACGTCCTGGGAAAATGGCACGTATGGTCACCCTATATTAAGTGCTTCAGATAGTGACACATTAAACGGGAATCACCTTGGGTTCAGTATCTTTACCCCACTAACCTACCTTACTGTTCAGTCAAGACGTACTTGCAGTTGTACACCCGGTCAAAGACAAAAGAATACACAACACGACATCATCACAGGTCACTACACAATGATGTCATCGGTAGAGTTGGTCATTTATCTGATGAGGTAACATTTGGTTCTATATCTAAATGCTTGCCTGGCCACGTTGCTGCTCATGCACTCAAAATACTATGTAGATCAATACCATAAAATGGAGCCCAGCTGCATTTAGAAAAATACATTAACAGTTACAAGGCTGGACATGCTGTGTCTTGAGTCATTTGAAATATAATGGAAGACGAGGCTAATGGAGTTGCATTGAGCCAAACAGAGAGCAGGAGATGCCCTTAAATGCAGTTAGAACTTAAATGGAGGATAAGGCTTTTAGGTCAAACCTATTGAGTAAACAAGGCAAAACAAGGAACGAGATGTCATTTATATGCTCTGATGCTCCAGAAAAACATCATTTGTTGCCTGCAGCAGGGGTTGAGTTGAGGCTGTCGAGCTGCCCACAGAACTCAGCCTTTGTGCCCTCTGCAGGCCTGGAGGAACAAACGCCTCACAGCTGCCACTAGTGCTGAGATTCAAGTAATCCTGCAAGGCACAATTGTAAACCTGCAGTAACCGAAGAAACTGGTTCAATGCACGCAAATTTTGAGCTAAGCTGAGTCAAAACGTACATGTTTGGTGGTTTCCGACAGCAGGAGTTCAGTCCTTTCCACCAGTTTCTTGAAGGTTGGTCTCTTCAGAGGGTCAGCACTCCAACACCATCTCATTACCTCATAACTGAAAACACATACACAAATGCCTTGTCATCATGTGCATCAGACACGGATATAACCTACAAAAGTTAAAGGTCAGTCATTTAAAAAAACAAAAAAGAAATTAATACTTTATAATAATTCAGCCAGGATGCATTAAATCATTTTAATTGTTACAAAAGTCATTTATAATGTTACAAAAAAAATATTTTTCGAATAAATGTTGTTCTTTCAATTCATGAAAGAACCCTTCAAAAATGCACCACGGTTTCCATAAAATATTAAGCAGCACAACTGTTTTCAACATTGATGATAATGTTACTTGAGCACCAAATCACTATATTGGAATGATTTCTGAAGGATCATGTGACCCTGAAGACTGGAGTAATGGCTGTGGAAAATTCAGCTTTTATGCCACATTCTAAAAAAATCTAAATGGCGGTTGTTTATAACTCACAATTCTGAATTTTTTTTCTGTGAATTCTGGGTTTACATATATTTGGGTTTTTTTTCTGCAACAGAATAACGTGAAAAAGGCTATTGCAATTTTTTTTTTCTTACAATTCTGACTTTTTTTCTTGCAAGTTTATATTAAGAAAAAAAAGTCACACATGCGAGAAATTTCTTACCAACCCCAAACTTTTGAATGAATAGTGTGCATGCCATAAATATAAAACACTGAACTGTTTATAGACAGGTCAAGTTCTCTTACACTTCACTTGGGGCAAACTCAGGCTCACTCATTCTGTATCCATCTTGTATCATCTTATAGAATGTGGATCCAACTTGAATACCCGGATATGGCGTGTTACCTGCAGGCGGATTTTCACCTCATAAGACCTTCATAATGAGTCACTTACAGGCATTGTATTCTGGGTAGGTGTGATATTTAATAAGCCTGATACCAGCTCATACAGACCCAGAGAGAAGATCTCCCACAATAAGATGCCATAGGACCACACATCACTCTCAAAAGTGTACACGCACACAAACAGGCTCTCTGGGGACATCCATTTCACCGGTAAACGTGCCTAGACAGAAAACACAACATTCATGATACTAAACAATCTATTAACATGTTTTTTGGGTAATACGGTATCAAGCAATATCACGTTCACAAACCTAAAGGGATCATTCACTCAAAAATGAACATTTATTCATCATTCACTCAATGTCAAGTTTTTTCAAACCAGTGTAGAATTCTGGGGAACAGAAAATATTTAGAAAAATGTTTGTCGATATATTAATCCATGGAGTTGTTTTTTTACTTTATTTGACTCCATTGACTTTTATTATATGAACATAAATATTAATACTTCTTAATTCACTGTGCCATATTAATAAGGCTAGAGATGTATGTGAGTGTTTTAAATATGTTGTTCAGAGGATTTTAAGTGCTTAGCATCAGTATCATAACCTAATGTGCACACGCTGCACAAAATAATAATCCCTCGTATCTGTCAACACGCTCAGTGTTTGTCTGAGAACATTCAGGGATTATCTGTTACCGTGTGTGTGTGTGTGTGAGTGAACAGGTTTGTGTCTATCTACTGCTCTCAATAACACTGTAACTGTGACATGAATGGCCAACAGAACAAGAATGTTGTTTTGATATGTCTGGGGAAATTAGCTAATAATTAACTAAGAGCTAATAAAACTAAATTAAAATTAAGTTAAGATAAATTAAATCTGACAAAATCTTAATTTGGCTGTACAAATCTCAATTGACTGTACAATTTATTTTATTGTACAGTTTTTTTTTTATTTTACTGTAAGACGTATCTTATGCTCAAGCCTGAATTGATCTGCCTAAATACTGTAAAAACAGTAATAATGTGCATTATTACAGCAGCAATTACTCCAGTCTTCAGTGTCACATAACCCTTCAAAAAATCACTGTAAAATGCTGATTGGTGCTCAAGAAACATTTTTGTTGTTCATATTAATGATGAAAACAGTTGTCATATTTTGTGGAAATGTTGAGATAAAGAAATAAAGTTAAAATATATGAATAAAATTACTTCTTTCTTTCTTTGAGGTCCAAGGAGTGTGTGACAAAACTACATTTCCCATCATTCTCTCTGTCACAATAAAACATCAAGATAAAGCATCTATTACAGACCTAATGCACATTCTTTGCTTTTCATTTTGTTGCATTAGTGCGAAAAAAAAAGCTTCCTGTCATATCACTAAGTGAAAAAAGGAAAATAAACATGAAATTGCATCCATTTTGTCCTAAAATCACTTGAAACACATCATTTGGTTCCCAAAGGAACTGAAAGCAGCATTAGTGTTTGGGTAAAGTCTGTAGAAATCATCTTCTTTCTGGGCCTGTGATTGAACTACTATGCTACAGGACTGTAACCACCATAGACATTGAGGGGAGCAAGTGTTACTGACAAGCTACTGTTCACTAAAGTAGAGCATGAATTCCAGCATGAAGCATCAGTTTTAACACTAAAAGAGAGTGAGGTAAGATGGAAGTAGCAAAACATTTAATATTTGACTACTGTTTTATGTTAAATAACTGACAGTAACATCCAGTGATGCAAACTGCTCAACTTTTTTTTAATAAAATTTTGCCATTTTGAATGGAAAATATGGTGTCCTTTGCTTCATAAAAACAACTGAAAATTTGGGTCTAATGTTCTCATTTAGCTAGCAAGGTAAACATGAGCGTGTTTGTGTTCTCACCACTGATGGAAAAGAGGGTGTAGGCCTGCTCTCCCTGGGTTGTTGCCACACACTCAAGTGTGTGAAATTTTCCTTTGCTGACATTAAGTCGACTATCCACCTCGCTTCGTCCAAATTCTGCCCCTGACACTTTGACCACGGCAAACTCCTCATCTGCATGTGTCGCATTCAACAGGTGGGAGCACCTGCCAGAGGTTATAAATGTTATTTAGAGGCAAAATAATATGACAAACAACTATTATGTTCGTTTTTTACCACATTTAATCAAAGAAACACTGTTCTATTCCAAATGGCTTACTGCAGTCTCGTGACAGCATGACTATGCAATAGTTTGTTTACTTACATAACATAAGTCAGAGATGTGCGCTATTGTACGGTTGTTGAGTGTGAGTGGCTTATATTAGCCTGTGAGTCATACCGTGTATGTGGCGGCTTGCAGTAATACCAAGATATTTTTGGGACAGGATATCCTGAAGCAACACACCGCACCTGTCCATCAACCGGCCCCTCCTGGGAAACTATCACTGGTTTACCTAAATGAGAGATTTACTGTATTTATATAAAGACTGCATGAAAATAAAGTTTATTTAAGGTAAGTAAAGTCCCGTCAATCTTCTGGACTCACATATAACATGGACGGTGAAGGACTGATTGACAGATGCATATGTGTGATTGGCTGAGAAAGTGTATATCCCGCCCTCTGATCCATGAACTCGAACCAGCCTTAGTTTACTGATGTACCTGTAACATCCAGAAAAACGATACTCAGTGTCTGTGTAATCGTCACATAGAAATGTTAGAAAACACACCTAATGGACATGCATAGCTGACAAATGAATATGAAATTTATTTTTTAACATTGTGGTTTTATGTTTATTGCATAGCAAGGGAGGGTGTATAAGGTAATACAAGTTTAAGGTGATGTAATTACACATTACCAAGCAACTAACCTTAACCCTATAAGTACGACACAGTAACCCTATAGTAAGTACATATATATTTGTGTACTTACACTGTAGCAACATCATCTTAAAATAAACCCTTTATAAATGTAGATGGAAAAAGTTTCATAAATAGTAAAAATAGTAATAGTAGTTTAAACAACATTTAAACATAGCCCTATTAAATATAGAGTTTAATATAGTTTAAATGTTCTAAAAGTCTTCAAGAGTTTGCTCAATTACACATTTTTTTATTTCTAGTATGTACATTTAGTATTGTGATAATAATATGTAAATTTATGACCAATCATATTTGAAAATAGACCGCAATTGGATAATGTCGATAATATATATATTTTTTAATTTAAATAAAAAACATAAAACTTCAGTGTTCATTTTGATACATTTCTGTATCAATAATTTCACAGTTCACAATGAGGACTGTCAGTTAGCAGGACAATTTCTACATGTTGCTTGAAACTGCTGAAAATAGTAGTAATAATAAACCACAATATAATTATATTGACCAGCTATATGTATGGACAAAATCTTTGCTGTTTAGCCAAATTATCAAAATATAAAAGAAAACAAAAATAGTGGTGTTTTCTGTGAAGAAACATAAAAATACACATCATGTCACCTGCTCATATACTGCTTTTGGATTTTAACAGTAGCCCCTCACTGCAGTACACAAGATCCATCCAGGGGGTGGAGATAGGTTTAAGGGTGGAGATGGGTAGGTTTAGGGATCAGAGGGTGGAGACTGTTAGGTTTAGGGATATGTAAGTTGGGAGTAGTTGGATCTGGATCTAACCTCACCCCCTGGATCTTACGTTCTGCAATGAGGACCATGTCGATTTTAATTTACCAGCTTTAAGGAAACCGTAACATCTGAGGCCAAGCAAAGTTTTGTGGATAAAAACAATGGTGGAGTTACCATAGAATTGACTGTTTGTGCGTACATGTGCAGGTGTGCTTACCTGTACTGCTGGTTGTGCAGTGTAATGACGTGTTCAGATGTGTTTTTGAGCTGTTGGTTGTTATAGATCCAGTAGAATTCGGTGGGACTGGGGTATGAAGTCATCTCCACGCTGAGGGTCAGGCTTTCTCCCTCTCTCACCTCCACCACCCTGTCCTCTCCCTCCGTAAGGTTAATGAAACCATGCTCTGCCACACATACACACACATGCAGATTTCCTGTTGTTTAGCCTATGAAGAATCTTTTGCTAAAAATGAAATTTAACAATGTATGGTTAAAGCAAAATCCATGCATGAAAGGGGGGACTTGCATTTCAACAGTTGCCATATTAAGGGCTACACTTTATCCCGTTCATTTTCCTACAAGTGGCCCATCTGGCCCTTCTTGCTCAGTCAATAATGTTTGAAAATGACTGTTTGATCCAGCTTCATTCCACATTTTTTACCGTAAACCTCCAGATTGGCAGTTGCCATGGAGACACCTTTCTCATTCTTTGCAATACAGTAATAGACTCCTGAGTCATTCATCTTCACAGATTTGATGTGCAGTCCTGCTGAGCGCTGATATTCTCGAGAACCAGGCAGGATGTTTGATTTTTGGCTTTGCATTGCTATCTAAATGATGATTGAAAATAACAGTCCAGGTTAGGTACTGTGCCTACAGAAAGTAATCTGAGATTATGCGAAGTGTGTGGATCTAACCGTTTCAGAAGGGATACTCCAGCTCAGGCTGATATCATGGTTGATGTTGATGGTGCTACAGTTGAGCACAAACTCCTCACCCTGAATCAGAATCACATTTTCGATTCTGGATAGGCTGATCGATGGCACTGTCTCCGGGACTGTGTTACAAACAGCACATAGGCACATTAAAGCATAGGCAAACAATTATCAATTTCTATACTGTATATATGTATATAAGCCATAACATCATAATGATATATACTACTCGTCAAAGGTTTTTTTATGTTTTTGAAAGAAGTCATTTATGCTCACCATGGTTGCATTTATTTTATTTTTTTTAAAGTGAAATATTACTACAATTTAAAAGAACGGTTTTCTATTTCAATATATTTTAAAATATAATTTATTCCTGTAATGGCAAAGCTGAATTTTCAGCAGCCATTACTCTAGTTTTCAGTGTCACGTGAGCCTTCAGAAATCATTCTAATATTCTGATTTGATGCTTAATTATTATTTTTTAAATAATGGTTCTTATTATTATCAATACAGTTTTTGCTTAGTATTTTTTGTGAAAACTGGGATGCTTTTTCAGGATTCTTTGATGAATACAAAGTTCAGTGAACATAATTTATTTGAAATAGACATCTTTGTAATGTTATAAAGTTTGTTGGTATAGTATAGTTAATGTAATAATATTGTTAGTATTGATCAATTCATTGCATCTTTGCTGAATAATATATTATTGAAGAATGTGGGTAACCAAACAATTGCCTATTTACTTCCATACTATTTTTCCCTACTATGGAAGTCTATGGGTACCGGCAACTGTTTGGTAACCCACATTCTTCAAAATACCTTCTTTTGTGTTCAGAAGAATAAAAAAAAAACTCATACAGATTTGGAACAACTTTTGTTCCAAAAGATGTTGACAGAAATGTCATTTTGGGGTGAACTATACCTTTTAAGAACTGTTCTTACACACCTGGCCGCACACCCAAGTTATACGGGCTTGATTTCACAGGTTTTTCATCCATCTCTCCTGCACAAATGTAGCAGCCCTCAAAAGCTCTGGAGACATTTTTGATGGTGATCCCTTTCTGAGGGTGTGCATTGTAGGTGAGGCCAGCTGGTAGACCAGAGCCACCACAGGTCAGAAGGGACAGCTGATTGACAGCTGGATCTGTTACTAAACAAGGAAGAGTGCCATCCTCTCCTTCCCTCACCAAAAGGCCATCCACCATGGAGCGCACAAAAGGATTCTCCAAATCTGCCAGAAAAAGTGAACAAGGAGAAATTTTAGGCAGAAAAAATATAGAGAGAGATGAGAAAGGGGAACAAAAGACATGCAAATCAAAGGAGAATAAGGAAGAAAAGGACAAAAAAGGTTAGTGCAAGACAAGGGGTGTTACATTAAACCCTGGAAGGATTTTTGTATGAGGAAATAGTAAGTAAATGAGTGTGTGCAAAAGGTTTATCACAATTCGACTGGACAAACACCTACGTCATTCAATGACAGTTAACAATAATGAAAATAAACCAGATATACACTAAGGTGTGGTTTGAGTACACAGCTTAAGGACATGCATTTGTGCTTTAACAAAAAACCTATTCAGGTTTTAATACTCGTTCAGGACTGAAGTGTGGGAACTGAGGCCAAAGGACAAACAAACCCCACAAATCAAAAAAAAAAAAAAAAAAAAAGTGCAAACATGCACAATCAAACCCACCTTTCACATAGATGTAGATGGAGCTCTTCTCCTCCGTTTGTGTGTTTTCACAGGTGTAACGGCCCATATGCTGTACCTGTGTAGAGGTGAGGAGGATGATACTAGCTCCATCTTCCTCTAGCCCTCCCTCAATTTTCCGACCTTTTTCCCGTATCCATTGCACCTTGCTCGCCTCTGTATTATCATGACAACTGAGTTGCAGTTGTCCACCTTTTGGTATCACCAGATGAGTGGCATTGGGAATGATAACAGGTTCAAACCGCGCTGTAATACAAACACACACAAATCAGTTCACTGTGCATACAGAGTCAAGGCTAATCAACGGCAGCATCCAGCAATCAGTTAATACATCACTTTGTTGAGAGTCAACAACCCTTGGAAGGTGAGGTCTTTATGGTAGACGTGACTGTGATGACTCTTTAAAAGCCAGTAACCTGTGGCTGATGTTATCAAAGCAATACTCTGCTCTGAACATTTTAATTATGACAAGCAAAATAAAAAACTCCAGGATCCCATATAGTATGTAAACAACAACAACATAAAAACAATTATAAAATATTTATCATAAAGTAATTGTATGGATCATAATGAAAAAAATAATTGAAACATATTTTTCCATGTAAATTCATTTTTACTGTTCAAATACTCTCATTCGCAATTTTACCTATTATTCAGATTCCGTTAAAAACATAGGATTTTATGCAAACAATATATAAATAACTAAAAATGTATAATTTATTAATTTAATTTATGAGAGGTGGAATGTGACCTTCACATATTTCGTGATATTTATCCAAACTTTGTTTCCCTTTTTATGATGCGTTCATATTTTAAACAATTAGCGCTACCTTCTGCTATTAACCGCACCATGACTAATCAGTTACATCGTCATGATTTATGTCCAGATGATTCAAACGTTACGAAGCAAGTGAATCAAGTGAAGTAAGGGTTTGTACGGGGTGCATTAGTGGCTAAGACAGGCAATTTTTCAGGATAGCCAAAGTCTGGATCCCATTTGCCTAACGGTGCCGAGCTTTCCCGCTCGATTAGAACGTTCAGTTATTCGCGTCACAGATGCACGTCTTGTAGCCTACTGGCGCGACTATGACAACACCAGCAGAATAAAGAGCGCAGAATTGATCAAAGCAACACTCATAACATTGACGGCATTTTAAAGATTTAAGGTATAATTGTTTCAGGGATGTGTTTTAAGTAATACTTTAAAACACATTCCATTGACTGTGTTTACAAAGTGTCCTGACTGTTAATGTTGTTAATGTTCATTTCTGTTAATGTTGGCAGTGTTAGGGGTTATTGGGTTGTTATGCTTCAGCCCGAGAAATATTAGGCTAGCCTACTGAAGTAGGGGCTCGAGTTGTACCATTAGTACCAAAAAACAACTGACACGTTCACATTTATGTTTTATAGTTTTGAAAATAGTTCCTGTTTCCCGTTTATTATTTTAAATGAAAATTATTCAAATTAGGTTGATTGAATAAAAAATATTTAGAACTAGTAAACTTGAAACAGCACAAATAAGCTAAGTAGCTTAGACGTTGAAACAGCTCGCGATCTCACCTATAAAATGTTACACGTAAACCTTCTTCTTCTCGGACGGATTTATTTGAAGCGACACTAATTACACGCTAATTAATTAATGACATTGTGCACAACACATGAGATTCACTCCCCTAATAACTCAAACTCACAACACATGAGATTCACTCCCCTAATAACTCAAACTCACAACTCACAACACATGAGATTCACTCCCCTAATAACTCAAACTCACAACACATGAGATTAACTCCCCTAATAACTCAAACTCACAACACATGAGATTAACTCCCCTAATAACTCAAACTCACAACACATGAGATTAACTCCCCTAATAACTCAAATTAATCAATAGCTGTCTAGCTCAGTAAATGTATAGATAGACATAATATAAATCAATAATTAAATTGACAGCGAGCAACTATAACTTTGGAATAGGCACACTATAGAGAGTACAGATGGACAAAAATCTAACTCTTAACGGTCATCATCTGCATCTGTCGTCAAAACAATTGGATAATCCTCGGGATATTAGACTAATCATCCGCTCATAATTAACAGTAGGCTACACATATGGATTACGTAGCCAACATAATTGGGAAAAAATACAACAAAGGCCTATTTGAAAAAAGAAAAATAAACATATTTTATCTGAGCAGTTGAAAATATTGTATGTTCTTACCTCCAGGTAAGGCGAATAAAAGTAGAACTGTGCATAAAAACCAAACGTGACCCATTCCGTCAGTCTGTGAGTGTTCGTGTGTCCATACATTAGTACGACTCATCCACAACGTGTCTTCAAGTCTCTCTCTCTCTCTCTCTCTCTCTCTCTCTCTCCCTCTCTCTCTCTCTCCCTCTCTCTTCTCTCTCCCCTTCT
>NW_015505606.1:432309-448368 GCF_001515645.1 Sinocyclocheilus grahami | reverse complement strand
TCTCTCTCTCTCTCTCTCTCTCTCTCTCTCTCTCTCTCTCTATTCGCACTCTGTGGCAAGCCCTCTTAACCCTTATGCCTTCAATCTACTAGTTATCTAGCTATTTTGTTACTAATTGCTATTTATTTTAAGTACTTCTACGTAATCCAATAAGGATTTGTTTCTTTTTCAGTTTCACCAAAACTATTAAATTTAGCAATTTTCCTAATAACCATTCACTGCTGTCAAGGGGAACAAGCAGGATCGTCTATAAGGACCAGTTTTACTAGTCCTTATTATCCATATATCATTCTTAAGCCCAAAGTATACTTTTTTGTATCGTATGCACTAGTATATGCGTACATTGAAACGCATTTCACTTTCCAATTATACTCCATTTGATATTGTGTATGAACACAGGTGGTAGACACATGTGCTCTTGAAAGCTTCATCCATGTCCAGTGTCTGCTCTATTTTTCCCCAATAAGTTATGACCGATAACAAATATTTTTGAACTCTTTTAAACCACAGCTGAGCTATCTCATATCCTCTCACTCAAAAGCGCTTGTCAGTGTGATTGTCTGTTTTTGTTGTAGTCTCTGCTATTTTATTGTTGTTGTTTTGTCTCTTTAGTTTTGTTTTCTACTGTGAAACAACGGCCCAGGACAGTGTTGCCACCTTGTGGAACAACTGGGGTCTGCAAAACAAATTCAATGTGCATATGAGACATTACAAAAATCTGGTGGTGCACGCTCAGTACTATGATGATGAAATTCACGTCACACGCACTGTACGCTATCCCTCGCATACGTGTAAAAAGTGATGTGCTTTGGTAGTACTTCTTATATCACCAACTATATTCACTTTTTATTTGTCATATATAATGACTAATCAGAATTGCTAAGTTCAAATAAATCTTAAATGGGTTTATTTTTTAAATGTTTCCAGTAACAACTGTATCTATTACTCATGTCTACTTATCTAGTATTAGAAAAGCTGGAAAATATGCTAGAAACTGCATAGTTACTAAATTATAATTAATAGTACCTAATTAATTCTTAGAAGACATGGAATAGGTAGCAGGAACAATTGTAATGCATAATTGTCAGAAGTGAATAAGTGATATCTGATCTACAGATCCCATAGAATTCAAAGGCAAAAAAGGGGGAGGGGAAAGATGACGATGATGATGATGTTGAAGTAGCTTGCCATACTCTGTCTCACTCTGCCTGTGTTTCCCAGCTGCCAATATCAAGGTTGTTTTGATCAAAGGTTCTTGGTATACAGGTGCAGGACATCACCCAGTCCAGCTGACATGTGCTTACGGGAAATCCAAAGAGAGTTTGCATTAGAACTGCCCTTGTTAAGAGGACAAATTGCAATATTCATTATCTTAAGTGGAGGATTTTGGACGATGTCACGTCTCTTGCAGCAGTTCAGCAGCTCAGTCATTTCTGTGTTGCCAAGGACTACTGGCATGAATTTAAAACGTATTGCTCTGCCTGCCCTCTCTTGCACACGTTAATCAATAGAGTTTAAAATGTTGCAGCTCTTCAATGATGATCTGTCTGCTGCATCATCTTAGGAGTGTGTGTGTGCGCATGTGTGTATGACCCACAGTAAACAGGCACCCAATACACTGTTTCTGATATTGTTTTCTTCTAACACAATTATGACAACTGGGTGGACATCTTGGCCTTTCCAACCTTCACGTGGTTTTGCTTTCTCATTTTATTGTGACAAACTTCCATATGACACCTGTAGGCAAGTGCTTGTTATGCAGGGGCCACGTATGTTGTGTCAGTGTAGCTACCTTGTGATCCTTTGATCAATTATTCATGAATCAGAGCAGGTTTTTGATACCGATAGGTCCTTACTCATCATCTGCAGGCTGTTTATGAGAGAGATAGAGATGCTGACTCACTGGTCTTTTTTTCAGAAGTGACTCATTCCTTCTTTTATGGACATTTGATCACTTTGCCATTTTAAAGAGAAACAGAGTCCTTTAAAATTGTGTACTTGTTTTCACTACTGAGCTCAAATGCTTCACTGCTATGCATTGGTTGTGTAGATAGATAGATAGATAGATAGATAGATAGATAGATAGATAGATAGATAGATAGATAGATAGATAGATAGATAGATAGATAGATAGATAGGTATAGATCAAATACTGCCAACTGCGCACCATTCTAGAATAAGATTTATCAGTATTAAAAAGGCCTTTTAGAACAACTCAGACCGAAATCGAGAGTAGACTAATGGACTAAGATGCCAACCTAATGAAGTTTGTCCACTGGATTTTTGCTGACCATGCAGACAACCTCATCTGCTTGACCAAGTGACCATTAGGGTCTTCAATCCATATAAGTATGATCGGTGTGTGGTGGGGTGGGTTTTGTGGTGGTTTTTAAGTGTTGCTGTATGCCTACACATTGAAAGTACTTTGCTTTTGTGAACCATTTTATCTTTGTCCATTTTAATATTGTATAAGTGCATACCTTAAACTGACACGTGCCTGACATAAAGGGATAGGTCAGTCAAATTTTAAAATTCTGTCATAATTTATTTACCTTCATGACTGAACTATGAGCATTTAAGAAAGTTTCATTTTAGAACTGTTCTACTGGATTTAGTTTTTTGTTTTGTTAGTGGCCAAGCACCAAATGTGCATAGGCATCTATTGTATCCATTAGCGTTCTTCTTCTTCTACTTCTGCTTTTTAGTCTGTGGCACCCTATTGAACCACTTTCTGCAAAGATATGAAATTTAGTACACAGATTTAGGACCGCCTCACATTAACCATAACAAATTCACACACATTCATGCTATATAATTTTCAAACCGAAAGGGCTCAGAATTCTTTTTTCCTCTGATTCCTTGGGTCAAAAAATTTTCAAAAATTTTCCTAAAAACCTACTTTTTTCCTACTTTTTACTTCAGATCATGCTGACACAAAAAATATGAAATTCAAATTTAAGTTAAACTATTCTCAAATAACGTGCAAACAAATTCAACGAAGAGCATGCCAAAATGGAAGAGGCTATGTCTTTAGAATAGATAAAGTGTCCTCCTGAGTCCTTTACATTCTGTCATGGACTACATTTCCCATTATCCTTTGCTTGGAATCATTATGATTAAATTTCTTCCAACTGTGTGTCATTTAGTTTCGTGTTCACTATATAAGTTGTGTGTTTTAGTCAGTCAGTGTAAGTCATTGTATTTGCTGTTTTCAGTCCTGCTCCCTGTCTGGATTGTGTTCCCTAATCCTGGTTGGATTATCCTTGTCTATGTTCTTCTTTAGTAAACTTTTGCTGCATTTAGATCCTCGCCTCATCTCGCCCTTGCCACCATCATAATAGAACGACTCACCAGAAGATGGATCTAGCAGCAAAACCAGAAACCACTAAATAAACTCAGCAGGTACTCTCTGTGATCCATTAAGCCAACTTTGTTCAATTTTTCAAAATGGTCGTAGTATTAAGGCTTATGTAGAGGAGTTCCTTTTGAATAGCCACCTTGTGCCTGGTGACTGTTTCTGGAGTTAACTTGATCCAGATATTAGCATGAATTTTCCAGAAGAAGACCCCAGCTGGACCCTGGCACAGTTTATTGACTTTGTCCTGCAGATTTGTGGACCTCCCTTTACAGTAAGGGAGGTTGAGGAGGACGCTACCCCTAAACACTTTTTGGGAGGGGGCGGGAGGGGGCAGTAGGCGGCAAGCTCTGGTGGCCAAGGAGCTTGACTGTCCATGGATTCCAGCATGCCCTACACTGAGGATCACAAGCCCAGAGTTTTTATTGTCTTCCACTCCTGAGCCTCTCTACAAAATGCCTGTCAATCCTGAGGCTCGTCCCGTCATGGCCACCATGCCAGAGTTCTCAGCCGTCATGACTACCACGCCAGAGCCTCCAGCCAACATGTCCACTCCAGTTGTCATGGATCTCATGCCACAGTCTTCAGCCATCATGGATGCCACATCAGGGTTCCCCTGGCCGTCAAGTATGTTGCACTTGAAGCTAGTAAGGCAGTACCCAGGCAACCAAGACTGATGTCCAGTGTGGCGGATTCACCCCTGATGTTGGTGCGAGCAACAGGCATTCCAAGGACCTCGACAGCATTCTCAGATTCTCAGAGCATGGTGGTCACCATTTTGTGTGTCTGGGCTATGCACTCTTCTGAGGCAGCAGAGCACGCTCCAGTCTATGAATCCGCTCCAGAGCATGCTCCAGTTCATGAATCCACTCCAAAGCCCGCTCCAGTTCAATAATCCACTCCAGAGCCTGCTCCAGTCTATGAATCCACTCCAGAGCCCGCTCCAGTCCATGAGTCTGCTCCAAGAGCCTTCTCTAGTCCATGAGTCCGCTCCAGTCCATGAATCTGCTCCAGATCCCAATCCAATCCATGAGTCCACTACAGAGCCCCGATCCAGTCCATGAGTCCCTTCCAGAGACTTCTCCAGTCCAAGAGTCCACTCCATTGCCTGCTCTTTTCTATGAATCTGCTCTAGAACTAGCTAAAGCCCCAGAGATCAGTCCTGTGTTGGCGGCAGCCTTCCCGCCTGATCCAGCTAGGTGGCCCGCTTCACCATCAACTCTGCTGAAGTTGTCCTCAGCTCCATCTGCTCCACCCTGGTGGTCTTCTGCTCCATCGTGGGGATCTTCAGTCCCATCTGCTCTGCCCTGGTGGTCTTCTGCTCCTCCCTGGCTTCCTGCTCTGCCAGCTCCACCCTGGCTCCATGGTCTACCTCTGTCTCCAGGCCTTATTTTAACACACGGGCCTGGCCCACCATACTTCCCCCAATCCGCCTCCGCTCCACCTCCCTTCTGGATTTCTGTAACTCTTTGAGGAGCGTCTGGAATATGCTTCTTAAAGGGGGAGCGATGTCACGACCATCAGCTGGAGTGCCCTTTTCGTCCACCAGGGGGCACTCCTCCTGTCACGGAGCGAACGAGACGAGAGGCGTGTGGATCCAAATGCAATGCTTTATTATAAGACATGGTCAAAACAGGCTTGGGTCAGACACCAGCAAACAGATATAGACAGGGTAAGATGAAAGACAAATCCCGAGACAGGCGTGGGTAAATCGGCGGCGAATGTAATCCAGAGGACGAGGCAAACAGGTAATCCAACAAACAGGCGAGGAGCAAACAAGGTCCGAAACGGCAAGACAAACAGTAATCCAAGACAGGCAGTTGATCAGGACATGGGCAAACAGGCAATAAACAAGAAGAGACTAAACTAAGACTAGATGCAAGGAACTAGGACAGGAAAACCAGCTCTGTAATGTAGCGATCGGCTATACAGCGATAAACGCTAACAATACTCGGCGTTGAGTGATGATTTGAGACTGATCTTTATAGTATGTGTGTGATTGGCTATAGGTGAGTCCGTAATCAATATAGTACAATGAGTTCTGGGAAATGCAGTTCGAGGAGAGGTGTAGTAGTTCATGAAAAGAGTCAAAGTGGTAATGGGTGACCTCTGATGGTGAGTGAATAGAAGTCCATGGACTGAACTCGTGACACCTCCTGAGTCCTTTATCATTCTGTCATGGACTACATTTCCCATCCTATTATGATCTGTGTGACATTTATTAGTTTTGGTGCTCACTATATAAGTCGTGTGTTTTAGTCAGTCAGTGTAAGTTGTTATATTTGCTGTTTTCATTCTGCTCCCTGTCTGGGTTGTGTTCCCTGTTCCTGGTTGGATTATCTTTGTCTATTTTTCTTTAATACATTTTTATATATAATACATTTTTGCTGCATTTAGATCCTTGCCTTATCTCACCCTTGCCACCATCATAACACTTTGGCATCCTGTCCTGAAGGTACTCTGAAGGTATAGTCTTGAAGGTACTGATGTTTTAGTGCAGCGCCACTTTGTGGCATGATGCTATTTCAAAATATATTTATAGCTTTTGATCAGTTTTGTCTATTGTCATGACAGATTCCTTGGATCGTGTTGAGAACATTGATACCAATTATGCCATAATCAGTCAAATCATCTGCCATTTTTATTTTCTTTAAAAAACGACTTTTTTGAAATTCCTCATGAACCAGTGGTCTGATTTTCACCAAATTCAACTCAGATCATCTTCAGGCCATGCTGGCAAAATGTTATTGATATTGTTTCGACAAAACTTTTCATTTTTTTATTTTCCACATTAAATTAATTTGATGGTATGATGCTAAACTGCATCAGCTTTATCGCTGCAAAGCTTTTATATATTGACACCAAACTTTATGTGTCATTGTTACCTCGCAATGACCACACCACATCAATTTGCTTACAGCCACCAATTGTCAAAAGTAATAAAAAATTAAATTATATTACTAGTGATTTTATTTATGATTTTTCATTTTAAAATGAAGCTATGCTTAGCTCCTCATTTTGCCTCTGTTGTGCTTGGCACCCTAATTGCTGAGAGTACAGCATTTAAGTATTAGTATTAGATAGTACAGTGCAATTTAGTTTTTTGTTTGTTTGTTTGTTTGTTTGGCCACAGAGTACAGTGAATTTTGTGTGTGTGTGTGTCCACAGAGTACACTATATTTTTGTTTTGTTTTGCCCACTACAGTGCAGTAAAATGTCATTCCATTAGTCCAATTAGTGATGGCAGCTCTGGTTCTGTAGATCTTAAGTTTAGCATCCCATCCTTGAAGTCTCTTAAAATTCTAATCATAGTCTTCAGGATTACTTGAAATAGACAGGAAAGTGTGTTTGATTAGGGTGGGAGCTAAATTCTCCAGGACAGTGGACCTCCAGGACCAGAGTTGACCATCCCTGATGTATAGTGTAGTGTACACAGATTCATAGCATTTCTTCCAGAACACAATGTTCACAATCTGATAATCAGTTGAACATCTTAATGTCTTGTGATGCATAAGTTTGCTTTTTTAATAAATAAATAAACAGCAAACTCTGATGGTATCTTTTAGAGGGCAATTTCATGCTATAGACAGACATGACAGGAAATGCATGTTTAACTTATTTGTGAGAATTCTAATGCAGGCAGCTACAGAGTCAGTCTGAAAATTATGCAATAGGCCTGACTGTTTTCCAGAAAAACAAAGAGATTAAGAAATGTTAAAATGCTAAACTGAGTGTCTAATCAAAACGATGAATCTGATTAACTGGGTTACAGAGTACTTTAAATCTCATTAAGCTTGCTGGTATTGGGAAGAAAGCAAAAACAGAAGGAGAAAGAAGAAAGAGAAAATGTGAGGCTGAGAACTGAAGAGAAAGAGTGGATTTAGTCAAACAGAATGCAGACAGATTGAAATTAATGAAGTTAGACTGAGCAGAAAATGCTAAATACTTTAAAAGAAATATGGATGGAGAATTATATATTGGTAGAGCAGAAAGAGTGATCAAGATTGCATAGAAAAAATATGTTTACATTAATAAAGGCAGCTGTCATAACTCAAGTCCAATCATAACTGCATTATGAACATTTAAAACATTCCAGAATGCATTAAGTCTATAAGCCTGTCCAAAACCACAACAGTAGTCATTTGATATTCACAGTTGCCTCAATGAGCATCGCTGCAGTTTAGCTGGTCAATATTCTTCTTCCATTCTTCAATCAATATGACAAGACTCTTTGACCACAAGGAACATATACTGTATATGTGCCTGACACTAAAGCTAACATTTTGTTTGTACAGCCAATTTGTGTTCTTCACAAGATGTTTTCATCAATACATTTCAGTATGGATTGAAGACATGTTTTGAGAAGGAGAGATCTGTGTAACCGTTCTTTCTCTCAGCATCAGTCATATTGAATAGAATTGCTAGTACTGCCTATAATATCATAACATCAGCTAAATCTTAAAATCCTTAGCATTTGAAAGAGTAATCATTAAAACAAATCAAGCAGGTTCACTGACACCCTATTTTGTTTTGTGTTTGTTTATGTGAGTATTTTAAATCATATAAGAGATAAAAGGGGGATGAGCGGACAAAATTGCATTAAGATTAAAAATAGTGAAACCAATAGTCACATAATACTATTTAAGAAGATGAATATGCATACTAATCACGGTATGGTTGGATGACCCCAACCCCCCAAACATTTTTGCAATTTCATCTGAACATAATCATATGTAAGATTTAGTCAGTTGAAACAGTTAATTAAGCTGACGTTAATTGAGGTTAACTGATCTGTGTCTCTGGAAAGTAGTCATCTATGGCATTGTATTATGCTAAATATGCTGAATTCTTTTTCATCTACTTTTTTGGGGATTTTGGGGACACGTTAATGTTTCAAATTTGTGTAGTAAATATATATATACACACACACATACTGTATATGCAGTACTGTGCAAAAGGTCACTAGTATTTCCCCAGCAAAAAATGGTTTAAAGTCAGTTATTTCTATCTGATGCTGCCATGTGTCAGTAGGAAATATCAGTTTACATTTCCAAACATTAATTTTGCCAATAATTGTAATAATCCAGTGAGATTTTTGTTTGCACAAGGAGTCTGACAACATACAGTGCTCCACACAGAGATCTCATCTCATCATCATCATCCAGTCTGTCTGCAATGACATGAAGAAACAGAACAAACTGAGACAGACTAAATCCAGAAGAACTGTGGCAACGTCTCCAAGATGCTTCAAGAGACCTACCTACCTACAGTACCTGGTTTCCTGTAACCTACCAGCAAAGCTACCTGGAAAACGATGAGTAAGTGCACCTAGGGCAAAAACTGCTTTAAATGCAAAGGATGGTCACACCAAATGTTGATTTAATTTAGTTAAGTTAATTGATAATTAAAATCTATTTATGACATTATTTTGACAGCATCCTCATTTTACAGCATTTTTACACAAGTGACTAAAACTTTTAACAGTATTTTAGCTTTGCAGGTAGGTCTCTTGAAGCATCTTGGAGATGCTGCCACAGTTCTTCTGGATTTAGTCTGTCTCAGTTTGTTCTGTTTCTTCATGTCATTGCAGACAGACTGGATGATGATGATGAGATGAGATCTCTGTGTGGAGCACTGGCTGTTGTCAGACTCCTTGTGCAAACAAAAATATCACTGGATTATTATTATTAATGGCAAAATGAATGTTTGGAAATTTAAACTGATATTTCCTATTGACAGAATACAGGAAAGGATAGAAATAACTAACTTAATTTTTTCATTGGTGAAAATACTAGTGGCCTAAGACTTTCGCACAGTATTGTATATATTGAATAGAAAATAGAAAATTAGACACTGTTGTCAGACTCCTTGTGCAAACAAAAATCTCACTGGATTATTATTATTAATGGCAAAATTAATGTTTGGAAATTTAAACTGATATTTCCTATTGACACAATACAGGAAAGGATAGAAATAACTAACTTAATTTTTTCATTGGTGAAAATACTAGTGGCCTAAGACTTTCGCACAGTATTGTATATATTGAATAGAAAATAGAAAATTAGACCTTTGGGGTAATATAGGTTTTCATTCAAATCTATAGGCTTTATTTCTTTATTTATGATGTAATTTCACATATTTTGGATTATTTGGGTGTAATATTGATGTGGCATAATGCACACAAGCAGAGCAATGCAGTGAACAGTGATGCAGTGAACAATGTAACATCCCTGTGCTTTTAAAATAAAAATATCAACAATTTTTAAAAGCCGCTTGGCCAATAAAATTTGATGAAAAGAAATCTCTCTCTCTCCCTTCTCAACTGCTCCTGTTAGGTGTCACCACAGCAGAATTATCCACACAACCATTTTGGCACAGCTTTTACACGGGATGCCCTTCCTGACACAATCCAGCACTAAAAGTGCACTAACTAGTGCAACCCCAGTGCCAAGACACACTACATTTGAGGACCAGAACTAACTGTTGTATAATCAACTTACGTAGTAATAGCTATAGTTCATTTATGCTAAATTTTAATGAGTACTTTTATTTGTTTTTGTTTTATTTATGTTTTGTGTAATTGTCACAAGCTCAACTCAATGAAACAGTACGATATCACCATCTTGTGGCTGAAAGTAGCACCGTTCACGGCGCATCAGAATTCTTGAACGGGTTGAGCTGTCCATGGTTCTGAACTAAAGCAGGCTGCTGTCCATGGTTCTGAAGTCTGCTTCAGGTTGATCCTACGGGCAAAATAAAGGCGAGGTTATTTTATGCGCCCCCCAGTTCTGCACCAAATAAAACATAATCGATGCAGGTTGATATTTCCAAGTAATTTGCCCATTTACTGCTACAGTGACTTAAATCGTTTCTATCAAACCCTCCCTTTTTTTTTTTAATGCTCAATGACCCAGTATAGTCTCGGCTGAAGTGACATTTAAAAATTTGAACCACTAATTTTTATGACCTATAAGGAGCCGGCGATGTTTGACTAACTGTTATAGCAAAGAACATCCAATAAAAATTCTGGTTACAGCACCTTGATTTATGTGTGTGAGTACAAGACTTGACAATTCGCTTGCACTAAATGAACGTGTGTGTGTGTGTGTGTGTGTACAGGTTTATATATCCTGGTGGGGACTTAAACCTGAATACACACAGACTCATGGGGACTCGTGTCAGGGTGGGGACCTAAATGGAGATCCCCATGGGTACAAAAGATTATAAATCTTTTTTTTTTTTGAGAAAGTAAAACTGCAGAAAGTTTCCTGTAAGGGGTAGGTTTAGGTGTAAGGTGATAGAAAATACGGTTTGTACAGTATAAAAACAATTCGCTTGCACTATATGAACGTGTGTGTGTGTGTGTGTGTGTACAGGTTTATATATCCTGGTGGGGACTTAAACCTGAATACACACAGACTCATGGGGACTCGTGTCAGGGTGGGGACCTAAATGGAGATCCCCATGGGTACAAAAGATTATAAATCTTTTTTTTTTTTGAGAAAGTAAAACTGCAGAAAGTTTCCTGTAAGGGGTAGGTTTAGGTGTAAGGTGATAGAAAATACGGTTTGTACAGTATAAAAACCCTTACGCCGATGGAGAGTACCTACAAGGATAGCTGACCAGACTGTGTGTTTGTGTTTGTGTTTGTGTGCGCACGCGCGCGGACACCTCTGGCAACCAAACCAAGCGAAGGCAAGTTAACTGTATAAGGTTTCGTTAGGTGGTAAAGGAGATCCAGCTGACCGCTTTATATCTGGTTTCCTGCTTCTTCCCTATCGCTGTCTACCTCGCGTTCCTTCAGTTTAGTATTAGGGTGTTTAGCTTATATTGGTGCATTTACCGCAAATATACTGCAAACCGGTAGGCTGTTTGTGATGAAGTTTTAAACTTCATCGTACGTTACCGCAGAGTTGGCTCGCGGTAGCGGAGAGAGGCGGACACCGCGCGGGGTCGTGTTACTTTGTGTCTCGCTTTTTATCGGAGGAATGGGGTGAGTAGTGAAATGCCAACTCTCTGGAAACAGATCGTGTTCTCCTTCGCTTCTGTACTCAGCATCGGTTCTGTGGTACTTCTGGTTGTGGCACTGGCCACGGAACGCTGGATCACCGGAACCACATTGTGTCAGACAGGAGTGGATCTGGTGAACGCGTCTAGTCCAGAGCTCGAGCAGTTCACGGGACACATTTACTACGGCCTCTTTCAGGGCGGGAAAACACGAAGATGCGGGCTCGGGATCCGCCGCTCCAAAATATACAG
Source organism: Sinocyclocheilus grahami (assembly GCF_001515645.1). Taxonomy (NCBI): domain Eukaryota; kingdom Metazoa; phylum Chordata; class Actinopteri; order Cypriniformes; family Cyprinidae; genus Sinocyclocheilus; species Sinocyclocheilus grahami. The sequence goes on along the minus strand of NW_015505606.1, from coordinate 436,754 downwards.
TAAGAGCACTAACGTGTAGATTCAATTCTAATTAAACATTCATTGTGTTCCTATATTATTTATACCAAAAACACAGTTGTATAATGCACTGTATGGTTAGAACAGGTCTTTGAGGTTTGGTTTTACAGTAGCTAGCCTATGCCTCCGTGTTGTTGTTTATGTTATTGTTTTTAGACATTTATTAAACCTTTTATTTATTTATAAGGCACATGCATGATTTTTTTGTGTATTTATGTGTTTATGTTTGTTTGTTGTTTTTTATTTATTTTTTATTTTTTTGCCATAACAAAGCTCTGTGACATCCAGGTCTGTACACTATACTGTTCATAAGTCTGAGGTCAGGAATATTTTTTAAAGACATTAATACTTTTATTATAAGGTCTTAATCTAGGTATTAGCTTTTTCATACAAGGACACACTAAACTGATCAAAACATACTGTAAAGACATTTATCTCATAATTTATGTTACATTTATGTTACAAGATTTCCACTTCAACTGTAGTATTGACTTGTTTTTGAATTAATTGAATGACTGAATTAATTAGAAATTAATTATGTTAAAATATATTGAAATATATATTTAAAATTGTATTTCACCATATTATAACAGTATCATAATAATATTTCACAATATTACTGTTTTGACAGTATTTTGGATTAAAAAATACAGCTTGAGTGAAAGGTTTAGGTGTAAAAAATACGAAAATACGGTTTGTACAGTATAAAAACCCTTACGCCGATGGAGAGTACCTACAAGGATAGCTGACCAGACTGTGTGTTTGTGTTTGTGTGCGCACGCGCGCGGACACCTCTGGCAACCAAACCAAGCGAAGGCAAGTTAACTGTATAAGGTTTCGTTAGGTGGTAAAGGAGATCCAGCTGACCGCTTTATATCTGGTTTCCTGCTTCTTCCCTATCGCTGTCTATCTCGCGTTCCTTCAGTTTAGTATTAGGGTGTTTAGCTTATATTGGTGCACTTACCGCAAATATACTGCAAACCGGTAGGCTGTTTGTGATGAAGTTTTAAACTTCATCGTACGTTACCGCAGAGTTGGCTCGCGGTAGCGGAGAGAGGCGGACACCGCGCGGGGTCGTGTTACTTTGTGTCTCGCTTTTTATCGGAGGAATGGGGTGAGTAGTGAAATGCCAACTCTCTGGAAACAGATCGTGTTCTCCTTCGCTTCTGTACTCAGCATCGGTTCTGTGGTACTTCTGGTTGTGGCACTGGCCACGGAACGCTGGATCACCGGAACCACATTGTGTCAGACAGGAGTGGATCTGGTGAACGCGTCTAGTCCAGAGCTCGAGCAGTTCACGGGACACATTTACTACGGCCTCTTTCAGGGCGGGAAAACACGAAGATGCGGGCTCGGGATCCGCCGCTCCAAAATATACAGTAAGAGCACTAACGTGTAGATTCAATTCTAATTAAACATTCATTGTGTTCCTATATTATTTATACCAAAAACACAGTTGTATAATGCACTGTATGGTTAGAACAGGTCTTTGAGGTTTGGTTTTACAGTAGCTAGCCTATGCCTCCGTGTTGTTGTTTATGTTATTGTTTTTAGACATTTGTTAAACCTTTTATTTATTTATAAGGCACATGCATGATTTTTTTGTGTATTTATGTGTTTATGTTTGTTTGTTGTTTTTTATTTATTTATTTATTTTTTGCCATAACAAAGCTCTGTGACATCCAGGTCTGTACACTATACTGTTCATAAGTCTGAGGTCAGGAATATTTTTTAAAGACATTAATACTTTTATTATAAGGTCTTAATCTAGGTATTAGCTTTTTCATACAAGGACACACTAAACTGATCAAAACATACTGTAAAGACATTTATCTCATAATTTATGTTACATTTATGTTACAAGATTTCCACTTCAACTGTAGTATTGACTTGTTTTTGAATTAATTGAATGACTGAATTAATTAGAAATTAATTATGTTAAAATATATTGAAATATATATTTAAAATTGTATTTCACCATATTATAACAGTATCATAATAATATTTCACAATATTACTGTTTTGACAGTATTTTGGATTAAAAAATACAGCTTGAGTGAACATAAGAAAAACATTATAAAATCTTACCAAACCTTTGAACAGTGGTGTATGTATATAGTGTGCATACATAGCACAGTTTACATATTTCTCTACATTGAACAGTTCAGATGCAAAAGCCTCTAAATGCCATCTGAAATTTTCTTCTAAAATGAGAATTTTTATCAGGCTCCTATATTTATGTTCATTTTTTTCACTTTAATTGCATAGAAAATGACCTATACATTGCCATTAGAATAAAATAACTGAACCTAAACATAGCAGCCTGATAAAAATGCTCATTTTAGATGAAAATATCAGATGGCACTTAGAGGCTTTTGCATCTGAACTCTTCATATATTATTAATAGGTACTTACAATCTATCTATGCATTTATAAAAAAGTATCATTCGAATTTTGTGAAACCTAATCTCTGTCTCTCTTTCTCACAAATTCTGCAGTTTTTCCAAAGCTCATCAAACAAATCAACGGTGGTCTTCACATGATCATTATTTTCTTCCTTTTTATTGCTATTGGCTTTGCAGTAGTCAGTTTAGCTTTCTGTATATATAATGCCAGAAAAGTTCCTTACCAATCTATTAAAGGACCTTTTGGCCTCTACGTCTGGAATTTCATTGCAGGTAAGTCAACATAACACATAATCTAAAATACAATGATCTCCATGCCTTTGGACAATCAGCCCTATCTCAACAATATTAACAATAACAAACTGTGATTCATTACTTCTTTTGATTTCTAATCATATGTCCACTCTTTTAATCCCTTCTCTTAGCTCTGTTCAGTGCAATGGGCTTTGCATGTTTCCTTGCAGCAATCCAGTGCCATCGGCTCACAGAACATGTGGCTAACTACCGTGAGAGCCTTTTTACCCTTGTGATCCTTGAGGAGAATCTTGGTTTCTCCTTCTGGTTGTGCGTTGCCAGCGCTGTAACACACGGAGCTAACATTCTTGTAGTAGCCTCCAGTAAAATTCATCTGCCGAAAATACAGACTAAGAAACCAGAGGAACCCACAGTCACTGGAGATGACTTTCTCTACTGAAGAAGAATGAGCTGAATGCAGGGTCAGAAAGGAGGCTGTGCATATGAGCCAAACAGAGTTTATGTGACCCAACATCTACTATACCTGAAGTGATTAATGAGGTGATATGAGGTGATTTATGACTACAGACTGTGGTAGTCATACTGAATCTATGGTTTCATTTACGTGGCAAATACATAAAAGGAAAATCACTTGAATATGCTGTTTGTTGTGGAGGACAGCAAAATGTTTTTGACTGACACAGGTTATGGACAACTGCAGGTTTTCCAGACTGAAATGTGACACTGTGTATGTATTTTAAATTGTAAAAATTTTACAAGTTATATATTTATCTCACCTATATTTCAGAGCCGAGAAATGTACAATATGTAATAATGCATCATTACTGTCTGATATGTAAGAATAAATGACTCATTCACGAGTCAATAAACTTGATGTTTAAAATGTTCCCTTTTTGGCAATGCACACTCTAAACGTTCTAAACATTCATTATCACAGCCACTGATCTATATAATGTTCTCTATTATAGATCCGTGATCACAACAAAGTATGTAATAAACCAAATTCTATAAATATTGTTTTTGTTTACTTTTAATTCAGTACAGCGCAAAAAATAACACTCATAAACTTGGAAGATGGGTCATAGCGACATCCGGTTCACAAGTGAATCTTTTTTTTTTGTTTGTTTTTTTGTTAATATATTTATTGAACATTTTCCAACTTAAACAAAACACACATGAATATAAACCATAATCATAATAAATAAATAAATAAATAATAATAATAATAAATACAGAATAAAAAGAATATATATATATATATATATATATATATAAATAAATACATTTAAAAAATGGGTGAGTCGGCAAAATAAGAATAAGCAGACTTATCCTAGGCCACTAAAAAGGAAAAGAAAAATTAGATACTCAAATTAAATGGATAACCACACTAAATACATATTGGTAGTACAATACAAGTTAAAAATCTTATGCACCTTCAACAGGATAGTGAATAGGAAAACTCTTCAACAGGATAGTTGACAAATCAAGACCTAGATTATTGATATAAGGCTTCCAGACATTATAAAACTGACCCGGCTGACCATTAACTAAACATGTTAAATATTCCAATGGGATTAGTTCCATTAAAATCTTGTGCCATCCAGATATAGTCGGAGTCTTATCACTTATCCATCTCATTAATATATTTTTCCTGGCTGCAAATGTGAGAAGATTGTAAAGTCTTTTTTCATTTGATAAAATCACAGCTTTATCCGGCAAACCAAGGATCAACAATAGAGGATCCATAACCAACTCCTTATCAAAAAT
>NW_015505606.1:341918-432253 GCF_001515645.1 Sinocyclocheilus grahami | reverse complement strand
AGATAGATAGATAGATAGATAGATAGATAGATAGATAGATAGATAGATAGAAGTGGTATTATGAGTGAGGGTTAACGGAAATTACAGTTGGCAAATTGGTAAATATTGCATGTGTTATGACGTTTGGATGCATTTTTGTGGGAAGAAGTGGATGGAAACCTCAGTGTATGTGTGGGTGGGACACAGGATATCTATCCCACAGCACTCAACCATTAGCATCACACTCACATAAGCATGAAAAATCTAATAGAACTGTTCCCTGGACATAAACGTAGTCCCTTTGTGTCAGTTATTGACTTTTGCTCATTGGAAATTATTGATCACATTCTTTCTAGAGAAAGACAAACAGAGTAAATATGTGTGCAAGTGAATTCCACACACAGACATTATGAATATAAAATGAAAACTGTGGCTTGTTTTATGAATCCCTAAATGTGCAAGCAGTCTCTCCAGTGATAAAAAAGGCTCTAGAGATTTTGAAAAGAAATAAATCCTCATAAATACAATATCTTCATGATTCTTTATGCAAACTGTTGCTTTTTGTGGGCTGTTCAGCCTTTTGGTGTTTAAAATAATATTAGAATAACATCATTTTACAAAAGTTATATAAAATATATTAAAGTTTATGTCTTTACTTGACCTAACACATGAATATGGTTTAATGACATTTACTGGTAAAATGGCTAGTTTGAAACTCATTAGTGATTTCTTTTAATATTTATTTATTTATTTAAATATTTTTTTTTATTTTTTTTTAGAATGTGAGCTTGGAATGGAAATTCCTAAACAATTATAGTTTTGAAGTGAAATAATAACTGCATTGCTGTTTTAATGTACAAAAATAATTTGTCGAGTTACAAATTATTGTGGAAGCCTTTTCTGAATAAATATTCCACAAAATTAAAAATATATGTATAATAAAAAGATATTTGCGACTTTTTAAATCTTACAATTCATACAGAAAAGAATGGCTAGATATAAACTTGCAATTCCAAGAAAACAAATGGCAGAAGATTAGCTGATTGGCATGTCACCATATTCTAATTTGTTGAGATAGTGAATTGGTGGGTTTTTGTTAAATGTGAGCCAAAATCATCACAATTAAAAGAACCAAAGACTTAAACTACTTCAGTCTGTGTGCATTGAATTTATTTAATACACGAGTTTCACAATTTGAGTTGAATTACTGAAATAAATTAACTTTGCCAAGACATTCTAATTTATTGAGATGCACCTGTACAAAACATAAACTCAGTGACTGTTTTTAGTTTTTTAGAATTGTGTGTTTATATCTTACAAGTATGATTTTTTTCTCAGAATTGCAAAATGTTGACTCAGAAGTCCGACTTTTGGACTGTAAATGCTTTAGTTTCGCGAAGGAACCTCACTTTGTTTTAGTCCATTGACTATGATTTACATTTGGAAATCCTTGGACTCATTCCTGGCACAGTTTATTGGACATTGCCAAATCAATAAATTATATCTTGGAGTACCTCAGAGCATTCTATTGTTTTTAACCAGATTCAGACTCCGAATTTTACATAGATGTAGTCTTCAGCTCCACAAAATATAGTGAAGATGAAGTACTGGAAAAGGGGTTTATCTGTGGTTTGGTGTTCTGAGACACTGTAATATGGATAGAAAAGCACTATAGACAGGATGTACACAGCCATTTAGCTGAGCTTTTATCTAAAGTGACTTTTTTAAAAAAAACTATTACACTGTAGACGTCAGTGGTAACAAATCAAAACTATATGGTTACAAACATTCTTCAAAATATCTTCTTTTGTGTTCCACAGAAGGTTTGGAACGACATTATGGTGAGTGTCATTTTTGGGTGAACTATCAAGACATTACTACTCCATTGCCTAAGGAAATGCACATGGGAGCATAAAAAAACCAATTTTCTACCTCATGACCATCCTTTAGAACTGACTGTAACAGCGGCCACAAACAAAGCCTCAAAGACCAACTAAAAGCTACTCTGAAGACCAAAAGCAGAGGTAATTTCCTCTATCTGGACTGGGTAAATTGTGCCTGAGTGTAGGCTCTGTCTGAGGCTCAGACAGCCGAATTTTGTCCATAATTAATCTGTTAGCCTTCTGAAAACACAGATGGATATCAAGAAGGCCTCTATGGCCACCAAAAAGTCTTTATCAGATGCAATCAGAACACTTGTTTGAATGAACGTGTTTTGTGACTATAAACTATGCATCTGTAGATCCGTTGGATTACTTGGATATCAAATCGTTGTAGGTTGATGGGGCCACAGTCAATACGTGGGCTGTCCCTGTAGAAATTATAATGGGTTCTAGCTGCACCTCTAATGGTGGAGATTTAAGAGGGAAATGTGTTTTCATAATAACTAATGATGTATTTTCCCTCAAGGCCATTTTAGTACAATCAGTCAGAGATAGCTCATCTAAACCAGGTTTTGAGTTTGTTAGTGCGTGTGTGTGCGTGATCAGGTTATAAAACTTTAAAAGCATTCACATGTAGTAGGTTAAGAAAAAGGGGGAGAGAAAATTCAATAAAGAACAGAGATGAAAAGAAGAGGAAAGAATATGTGAGTTCACACATGATTTCAAGCTTGTATTGTTGGAGGTCTGTATCATTGTGAAAAAGCAAACAAAAACAAATTTGATAAAATATTATTTGGTGGGAAAAAATGATCAAATATTAATGTGTAGATTTAAAAGCAGGAAATCTAATGTAAAGACAAATATTGATATAACATTTGCTAATTTATTTGGTTTTGAATCCATTGCATAATACAATAGTCCAAAAATATATGATCAGCTATTACTTTGTTTATAATATACCCTGAGTGATGTTATTCTGAAAAATATTGAACAAAATTATGTAAAAAAAAAAAGTGTGGCAACACATATCGTACACAAATTACATTTAAAGGAATAGTTTACCCAAAAATGAAAATTTGCTGAAAATGTAAATGTCCAAGATGTAGATGAGTTTATTTCTTCATCAGAACAGATTTGGAGAAATTTGGATCCTCTGCAGTGGATGGGTGCCGTCAGAATGAGAGTCCAAACAGCTGATAAAAACATCACAATAATCCTCAAATAACACACATGACTCCAGTCCATCAGTTAACATCAGGTGAGGCAAAAAGCTGTGCGTTTGTAAGAAACAAATCCATCATTAAGGTGTTTTTTTTTAACTGTGAACTGTTGCTTCTGGCCAAAATATGAGTCCATCATAAATAATAACGCTTCATCCAGTAAAAAAAGTTAATTCCCTGTTGTCATCTAACATCAAAATCCCAACATATTTGTTAAGAACAGTTTCCGCTTGTTAATGTTGATTGATATGTTGATTGCATATTTCTCTTCTCCATGGGACGACTTTATCTATAGAGATAAACCAATACTATAGATATTTTAGCATTATTTTATTTTATTAATGGGTTGAAGTTAAAAACATCTTAAAGATTGATTTGTTTTTTACAAACACAAAGGGTTTCACTTCAAAAAACATTAACTGATGGACCGTGGACTACTTGTGGATTATTGTGATACTGATCCATTAGTGAGAAAGTGATGTAATGCAAAATTTTTCTGTTTTGAAAAAACAAACTCATCTACATCTTGGATCACCTAATTTTAAGTGAACTATTCTTTTATAGATGATTCCTGACACATCCATGTAAAAGTTCCAAAAATGATATTTCAAACAGCCTTTGAAGACCAAAAAAAAGTATTTCCTTCAGCAAAATTTACAAAAGTGTAACTGAATTTATAAAGTAAACCTCTTTTGAAATTTTGTTTATTTTATTAATGGGTTGAAGTTAAAAACATCTTAAAGATTGATTTGTTTTTTACAAACACAAAGGGTTTCACTTCAAAAAACATTAACTGATGGACCGTGGACTACTTGTGGATTATTGTGATACTGATCCATTAGTGAGAAAGTGATGTAATGCAAAATTTTTCTGATTTGAAAAAACAAACTCATCTACATCTTGGATCACCTAATTTTAAGTGAACTATTCTTTTATAGATGATTCCTGACACATCCATGTAAAAGTTCCAAAAATGATATTTCAAACAGCCTTTGAAGACCAGAGATGAAAAGAAGAGGAAAGAATATGTGAGTTCACACATGATTTCAAGCTTGTATTGTTGGAGGTCTGTATCATTGTGAAAAAGCAAACAAAAACAAATTTGATAAAATATTATTTGGTGGGAAAAAATTATCAAATATTAATGTGTAGATTTAAAAGCAGGAAATCTAATGTAAAGACAAATATTGATATAACATTTGCTAATTTATTTGGTTTTGAATCCATTGCATAATACAATAGTCCAAAAATATATGATCAGCTATTACTTTGTTTATAATATACCCTGAGTGATGTTATTCTGAAAAATATTGAACAAAATTATGTAAAAAAAAAAAGTGTGGCAACACATATCGTACACAAATTACATTTAAAGGAATAGTTTACCCAAAAATGAAAATTTGCTGAAAATGTAAATGTCCAAGATGTAGATGAGTTTATTTCTTCATCAGAACAGATTTGGAGAAATTTGGATCCTCTGCAGTGGATGGGTGCCGTCAGAATGAGAGTCCAAACAGCTGATAAAAACATCACAATAATCCTCAAATAACACACATGACTCCAGTCCATCAGTTAACATCAGGTGAGGCAAAAAGCTGTGCGTTTGTAAGAAACAAATCCATCATTAAGGTGTTTTTTTTTAACTGTGAACTGTTGCTTCTGGCCAAAATATGAGTCCATCATAAATAATAACGCTTCATCCAGTAAAAAAAGTTAATTCCCTGTTGTCATCTAACATCAAAATCCCAACATATTTGTTAAGAACAGTTTCCGCTTGTTAATGTTGATTGATATGTTGATTGCATATTTCTCTTCTCCATGGGACGACTTTATCTATAGAGATAAACCAATACTATAGATATTTTAGCATTATTTTATTTTATTAATGGGTTGAAGTTAAAAACATCTTAAAGATTGATTTGTTTTTTACAAACACAAAGGGTTTCACTTCAAAAAACATTAACTGATGGACCGTGGACTACTTGTGGATTATTGTGATACTGATCCATTAGTGAGAAAGTGATGTAATGCAAAATTTTTCTGATTTGAAAAAACAAACTCATCTACATCTTGGATCACCTAATTTTAAGTGAACTATTCTTTTATAGATGATTCCTGACACATCCATGTAAAAGTTCCAAAAATGATATTTCAAACAGCCTTTGAAGACCAAAAAAAAGTATTTCCTTCAGCAAAATTTACAAAAGTGTAACTGAATTTATAAAGTAAACCTCTTTTGAAATTTTGAAAATGCAAAGAAGATACAGTTTCGTCTGTCAACTGAGAGTGAGAAAGAGAGAGAGAGAGAGAGAGAGAGAGAGAGAGAGAGAAAGAGAAAGAGAGAGAGAGAGCGGGGAGGGTGATAAACCCTGCAAACCAGATCCACCTCAAGAAAGCATTTTATCCCTCACTCTGCTCTTGCTCTCTTTCACACTTAAATTAATTTTCTGCCTGAGATGTCGTCTCTGCTGAGGGAGGAGATGGACAGAATCTTGTTCAGATCGGAGGGACAGAAGCTGGAGGAGTTTATAGAAATAGAGGAGCAACAGCAGGGACGTCATTTTCTCTGCGTTTCTAGTAAGAAAAATCAACTTTTTTGCACAATTATTTTAGGTTATATGGAACAAATTATTTGAGAAAATGGATGAGATACTAAAATTCTCAAAAAAAAATTCATCTGGGGATAGGGTCAGAAATTGTTTGTGAAGGAGGAAGAATTTAAAAAAAAAATACAGACCTAAATATGTTTATGGTTCATATGGTTTGATGAAGGGGTGTAATAAAAATACAAAACCAATGTGTGTTTAGTAACTAAGGATAAAGAAGCTCAGATCTCAGTTGTCCTGTGTCGGAGAGTTAAGCATTCTCGGACCAATAAGCTGCAGAAATATGGGCTGGAGGACAGTTATGAAAGAACAGAGACTTGGGCCCTGGAGGACCTGCTGATTCTGGACGGTAGAGATCCAGATACTGTGAGTTGAGTTTAGCATTCATCCTCCTCCAATTTGTGAATATACATGCTACTTACAGTAACTGCTGTTCATATTAACGGTGCTGATGAGTTGTAATATAACAGGAAGCAGAATCTCTTACTTTTCATTGGAAGATGTTTAGTTTGCATATCTCTGCTGTGTTAGGATGATCCCTGTTTCTTGATGCATTTCGACTCCGTGCGGTCCATCAGAGCAGTGAGCTGTGCTGCGAAATACACACTGGCCCGCTGTCTGCTGTCCCTGAGCAAGAAGTATCACCACACGGCACTAAAACTTAAGAACTATGACTGGACGTACATTCAGCCCACTACAATGTATTCAGATCGTGGTGACTGTATTGTCCTTGCGCAGATCTGTTTCTATGCCTTTAACCTGGTGTGTCTTTCCATGTGTCCTGTGCCTCTGGCATAGAGGCATTTTGATTAGTCTTCTTATTTGAGGAATTTCTTTTGAACTGGTCCTAAACTCAACTCTTGATGTTGACAATAAAAAGTTCATTTCAGTGTAATCTATAATACCCTTAGGGAGTGTACAAAGACCATGCTTTGTGTTTTGAGCACTTAGCCATGCTTTGAGCACTTAGACCTACAGTAACTGTAACATAACTCCACGGTGTGGTGAAATCCAATTTGTGCTTGTGCAAATGCAACACAAAAGGGTGTTTCTGATGTGTAATGCTGTGACTTGAATATTAAGAATGTGTATTTATTTAAAAGTGTTATAAATTGTGTGACATGTTTTGCACGTGTTTTAGCTGATTCATTAGTTAAGCTATACTAATAAATGTAATCATTTCAAAAAGCGAAACTGTGAGACAAACTTGTGAATATTAATAATCTTGTCATCTGGTGAAAAATCGAATGTTTTCTCATTTCTTCTGCAGTGTGCTTTATTGAATAAAATACTGTGACAGCCATCAATTAGTTAAGCACAATTTTAACAAATGAAACATATGGAAAGTTTTCTAAATATTTGTCACTGTGTGCAAGACCCAGAATTGCATGCATAATATTCTTGGTACCAAAGGATTTGCATCTTGTGATGTATTAAACGTAGGCAAATTAATAACATATTTACGGCGAAATGTACAGCTACTTACCAAATAAGTATATAAATGGTAATAAAATATTTGAATTGGGATTAAAAGTTTTTATTTCGTAAAAAGAAACCGAGTTCGTGATAACAGAGCAAGCACAACTATCCAGCAAATATGGTTTACCGATCATTACACAAAAACAGAATATCACGACTGGCCAGAATCAATTATTCCATTGAGCCGAGTAATAAAATATGATGATAATATTATGTAACAGGTTAAATGTGCACTACACTACATTCCTTTCGGACTTACTAGCCAAACCGCCGTGCTGACGTCACACACGCTTCAATGTTTTGGGTCCATCAATGGGGTGGCTAAAAAGTCGCCTGAATCAAAAGAATACATTCATTTCACTTCCAATGGCAATTACTTGTTTGTAATGAACATGAATTCTTGCTAAATAAACTATCATTTTGTCTAAATATATGCAGGATTCGAGTGGATTTATTTGTTAGTAGTTTAACTAGTAACTGAAATCTGGTCATAACGGCGCAGCGGAAACGCGCCTGGCGCCAAATTTCAAGTTTGGATGGTTGAACTGAAAGCAACGCCGAAGTTCTTTTGAGGTTGTTATCACGAAAAATATAACAGCGTATAGCGGTTTTATTTTATTTTACGCATACGGTGGTTTATCGAAATGTACATAAAGTCTATTGTACTAGAGGGCTTCAAGTCCTACGCCGAAAGGACGGAGATTAACGGATTTGATCCGTTTTTTAACGCCATCACCGGCCTGAACGGCAGTGGAAAGTCAAATATACTGGATTCCATCTGCTTTCTGCTGGGGATATCTAACCTATCACAGGTCAGTTTTAATACATGAAATATCATATACACGCAGCCATATGTCTAAATCTGGCAGCGGTTTGTTTGTTTATTTCGTTTAATTGTTTTTGCTTATTTAATAAACAAAACGATTTTCAGTTGTTCTGTTTTCTAAATCACTTGTATAACAACAACAAAATGCAAAAAAAAAAATCAAACTTTAATCAGAATAGATGTTTTCAGTCTAATATGGATACAGAGCATGATTAATTAAGTATGGAAGTGGGTTGCAGAGTTTAAAAGCTCAAATGTAATACTGCTTGTTTTGGTTTGTCAAACCTTGTAGGTTCGTGCCACTAATCTCCAAGATCTGGTGTACAAAAATGGTCTGGCTGGGATCACCAAAGCAACTGTGTCCATCACCTTTGACAACTCCAACAAGAAACAGAGTCCACTTGGGTTTGAGACACATGATGAGATTACCATAACACGACAGGTATTCACCTTGAGATCAGTGTCTGCTCCACTCTCACTGATGGCTAGTAGCACGCAGAGTGACTTACACCGCTTGGGATTTTATCGTTTGTTGTGCAGGTGGTCATAGGTGGACGCAACAAGTACCTTATCAACGGCGTGAATGCAAACAACCTGCGAGTCCAGGATCTGTTTTGTTCAGTTGGCTTGAATGTCAACAACCCTCACTTTCTTATCATGCAGGTAACCACCATAATACACTGATTTAAGACTTCTCGGGTTATGTGGCCTGAAAAGATTTTTTATAAAAGTATTAGATAATCATATTCTTAAAGGGGCCCTATTATGCTCTTTTACAAAGTCTTGATTTTGTTTTGGGGGTGTACTAGAACAGGCTCTCACACTAGGTTGTTCGAAAACACACCTCTCTCCCCAGTCTGGCATGAACGGCTCGAATAGTTCCTGTATCAAATGAAGGCCCGCCTTCTGAAATACGAAATGTGCTGTGATTGGTTAGCTGGGCCAGTGTGTGTTGTGATTGGCAGCATAGCCGCCTGCGAGCTTCAGTGTAAATATTGCGTCAAAATCAAATCAATTTGAGCGCGATTTAACCCTGGATGATTGTAACCACTCTAAAGTTCGTCTGCCTTGGGAAAGATAGCGTGTCTCCGACATAATGATAACACTCGTTGCCTTCTCTAGTGTGCAGCTCAACCAGGTCTCGTCCCATTCGTCGATATTTGTGATATCAAAAATCCCGGAAAATATGCGTTGTAGTCCAAACGAGTCGTTCGTTGTAGTTTTTGAAACATGATTTCTGTTAAATAAAATATCTCCTTTTGAAGTGGACTTTGAGCTTTGCAATTTTGCAGATCTTTTTTATGCTCAAACAGCAACATTACAGACTAACTAAAGTTGAAAAAGTGAAAAAGCATAATAGGACCCCTTTAACAACAGCATTTTCATTTTTAAATGAATGTGAACGGCTGTTTGCAACTTATTTAACTTGTGTAATGTTACAGTTTGTTTGTTGTCATATGCATGACAAGTAAATAGGGTTCATTTTGATTTCATGTTGATTTTTTTTTTTACTAATTTCTTTTTGGATTTTTAGACAGTTAAGCACTTGTGTCATATGTAGTTATTGTTCACATTTCATAATCACCCCAATTGTGTGTTTATTTCAGGGGAGAATCACCAAGGTCTTAAACATGAAGCCTCCTGAGGTGAGATGTTTGTCATTTGAGTATACATGGTTGTGATCTACTCACATTTTGATTGTAGTAATAAAGCTTACAATTGATTTGCTCTTTACTGATGGATGAAATTATACAAACATTCAGTGTCATTGATGCAAGTTTTTGTTTTCTTCTGTGAAATTTTAAATAATTGCACTGTTTTTTTTTATTCACAGATTCTGGCCATGATTGAGGAGGCGGCAGGTACCAGGATGTACGAATGCAAGAAGATCAGTGCTCAGAAAACTATTGAGAAGAAAGATGCCAAGCTGAAAGAGATTCAGACTGTATGTACATTTATTTCATTATTACTTTTTTATTTAAATCACCCAACAATTGATACAACCAGCAATTTCATCTTTGGATGTTTTTGTGTGAAACAGATCCTGGATGAGGAGATCACCCCTGCTATGGAGAAACTGAAGGAGGCATGTGTTAAAAAAAAAAAAAAAAAAAGTGCTTATTTATAATTTATTGTATATGTGTATATTAGATTCACGCTATTAGAAAATCATGCATTATTTATTTATTTACACCTTTTTATATAAATAATGAATTTGTCAATTATTAATAAATCATGTATAGTAGAGAGAGGCTATACATTATTGTGTGCCACTGGTTCTTTATGTGCAGCTGTGAACAGCATTTTGTTTTTCGTTTTCTAACAGCGTCAGTTCCTTACTGTGGACCGAATACATATGACTTATACAATAGATACTTATCATCTTTGTCACATCCTATCCATCTCCCTTGCTTCTCCTCAGGAACGTGCGTCCTACCTGGAGTACCAGAAGCTCATGCGTGAGATCGAGCACTTGAGTCGACTGTATGTGGCGTACCTGTTTGTGTGTGCCGAGGAGACCAAGCTGAAGTCTACTGAAGACCTGCAGGAGATGCAGAGCTCTATCGCACAGCTGCAGGAGAACATGAAGCAGAACGAGGCCAAAGTGAAGGAGCTGAGCACGGAGATACAGGAGCTGGAGCGCAGGAGGGACAAGGTAAGTAGCAGAGCAAACAGGCAGGGAACAGGAGCAAGAAGCAATAGTGTATTTGTTGGTAACATTCATAGGGCAGTTTCAGCCTTTGAGGGCTACTTAAATTGTTTTTAATTGTTTCTTGCTGTAATAGTTTCCATTTAAATTTTTCTCCTTTCTTTCTTGTCAAGTGCTTTGCGACCACCTACATTAAAAAATGTCAAAAGCATAGTATAATGTATAAATGTGAAATGCAAGCCACATGATATTTACACAGGTGTTCAAAGGGTTGGGTTCAGATAGATAGATTAAACTATAATTTTTTAAAAATTATTATTGTAATAACATTTTTGACATCTCCAGTTTTTAACTGTGTTTTTGATAACATAAATGCAGTCTTGGTGAGCATAAAATACTCCTACCTTTAAAGGGTTAGTTCACCCAAAAATGAAAATTAGCCCATAAATTACTCACTGCGCTTCCGTGTTCGTCACTTCTGAGCGGCGCATGCGCAAAGCCAACCTCTTACGTCATTCTCCCAGAGCTGCTTCTGTGCACAACTGTCAGCTCGAGCTACATTAAAGTGATTATTACGTTTTGAATATGGATATTTTTCTTACAAAAACGTATCGATTCGCTACAGGAGGCCTTTATTCACCCCCTGGAGCCGTGTGAGACACTTTTTAAATTATTTTTTATGGATGGGCGCTTTTTATTTCACTTTTTTTGGACTGATGGATGCAACACCCGCTGAGTGGCATTAAACAGCTTGAAAGATCAAAGACAATTTTTAATATAACTCCGACTGGATTCGTCTGAAAGAAGAAAGTCATATACTCCTAGGATGACTTGAGGGTGAGTAATTTATGGGCTAATTTTCATTTTTGGGTGAACTTACCCTTAAACATAAAAAAAAATCTAACTTAACCAACTTTTGTACTGGATTGGGTATTTACACAATGACAAAATTATTAGCAAATGTAAAGATTAAAGGCTGCGCTTGAGTTGTAAACATAATCTAGTTTTACTATAATTACAAAAAGTAAAAATAGTTATTGTAACTTATATATTTTTTTATTCAGGTGAAATATTTTGGTAATCTATCAAGATGCTATTTTATATTTAATTTACCCAAATAGTTGTTTTTTTTTGTCTAAAAAGGCCAGTTTAAGCTTAAACTTGAAATCTTTTGTCAACTCTGCATGAGAATCAACAAATGGTTAGTAATTGTATCATGATGTTACTTCGGCTGAATCCACTGGGTAGCTTTTTCAGTGTTAAGATGACCTAACTGTTCTGTGTGCAGAAAAAAAACTGCCTCTAATTTATTAAAAATGACTTGTGGTCCTGTTGGAACACATTTAAGGTCCAGAATTGGACCGCAGTCTGTTAAATGGTGTGGTGACGTCTGATTTAAATAGGTAGGGTTTCTTTTACCTGAACAGGTTGGTAATCGTGTACTTGTCCTGTGGAGACTGAAGGTCTGTAATAGAGAGTGGAATGGTGGGTAATAGGGCTGGGTATCGTTCAAAAATGTTCGATACTGATATCTTGACTTTGATACCGGTTCCTGAAGGATACTTTTTTCGATACCAATTTTATGAAATCAATTTTAACAAGATTACATTACATTTCAGCTTGTTGATGTTTATACAGACTCAAAGACTTATCTCCTGAGCCACTGCACAAAGGAACAAAATGTAACCAACACAATAAATGCAAATTAAGTGCAAATAGTTTTAATAATTTGAAAATAGTCTTCAGTTTACACATCTGTTAGGCTACATTTATGCTAGTGCATCGTTTAAAAATGCATAGCTCAGACAGAATCATAATTTCTATTCATTTTCCACTGATTAACTGATAAGCATTAGCAGCTTCCAGCGCTGTCTGCCTGTGTTCTCTCTTCCACAATCGCTGTTCTGACTAACATAATAACATTTAATTTCAGCAACATTACATGGCCAAAACACACATTGAACGGCAATCGGAAGTTATTAAAAACACTTGATGGTGGTTTAAAGTGAGTTTTGAGTAAAAGCAGAATATAAATCTAATGTAGCATGATGCTACAGTGTGCATGAATGGTCACGTATCAGGCACTTTCGGTCGTGTAGTATGAACGGACATCAGCATATGATTGGAACTCTATGCAGCTCGCACACTGCTCTCCGTCGCTTGTCGTTAGTCGGAGATAGTGGAAAGCCGGCTTGAAACGCAGTGTAAATGCCAGTATGATGAGGATCGTTTTAATTTTAAAACAAAAACGCACCAGTGTAAATGATGCTTTCGCGAGCGTCTGCAATGGCACGCGATCACAGATTGCACGTTTCCCACCCGAATCTGGTGTAAACTAGTAGGTGTGTTTGACTTGACGCGGACTGACTGTGCTGACTGATCGGTGTATTACAGTACCACGAGAGCTATAGAGAGCAGACTTCTCCATACGCTTTCGAATCGCTCTCGCGGATGTCAAACACATATCAATCTGCGCTGCGCTGCTTCTAGTCGAACACACCTAGTGCTGCAGGCCTATTGGGTCACGGACGTTGATGAGATTAACCCTTTAGGTATCGAAATTTGGTACCGAACGACGAGATGTTTTTTGATACTCGATGGTATCGAGGCAATTCGGTCGGTGCCTAAAAAGTATCGAACTCGATACCCAGCCCTAGTGGGTAATGGACTGGCAAAAGTATTAAAATATTTGTACGGGAAAAGATTTTTGAATTTTTTTATGATGCAAATTGATACCTGTTAGAAAAGTGTGCGGTTGATTGATGTGTGTTCATTCACAGAAAGGTTTTTCTATGAATTAATTAGAGAACAGTCCATTTCTCTGGGCATTGTGTGTCTGTCTTATGAGGAAAATGAGTGAGTTTCTCTGCCCGCATTCCTATGGGCAATAAAACCAGTGATATCAGCATTGGTTGCCATGGAACCAGGGGCCTGTTCTGCTTTTCTGAGGTGTTAAGATGCATTTCGGGGGAAGGGTCCATAGGCCCTCATATGGCTTGTTAACTGAGGGGGGTTACAGAGTATTTGTTAAATATAACTAAAAATATATATATTGTGTGTCTGATTGGTCCAGATGCTACACAAGTTTCAAAAGAACAACATTCATTTGAAATAAAAGTCCTTTGTAACATTAATAAATGTCTTTACTGTCACTTAAGCAGTTTAATGCATCCTTTTTATGTAAAAGTATTCATTAAAAAAACTTTTGAAAGGTATTATGTTGGCACCTTTTATTATATTTTATAATGTTGTTTTTTGAAGACCGATTGTAAATGTCTCTGTTCTGTCTCATAGGCTCAGATGAAACTGAAACACGCTCAGCAGGAGCTGAAGACTAAGCAGGCTCAGGTCAAGAAGATGGACAGTGGCTACAAAAAAGACCAGGACACATTTGAGGCTGTGAAGAAATGCATAGAAAAGCTACAGGCTGAAATGAAGAAACTCAACTATGAAGGTACTGAATACATTTTGTTTGTGATTGTGGTTGAATTAGGTGCAGTTAATTGAAGCCTAAAAATGTGAACTGTAAAATGTTAAAGCTTAATACAGAGTTAAAGTATCATATTAGTCTTTAAGACATTACTTTACATTTTTTTTTAAAGAAGATTAACTTGTGTGTTCAGATGGACGAGAGGAGCGTCTGTTGGAGCAGAAGAGGCAGTGTTCACGGGACGTCAGTCAGCTCAGAGAAACCTACGAGTCCCTCATGGGACAGTTCCCCAACCTGCGCTTCGAGTACACGTGAGAACATGCGAGCCATTTTCATTTAGACTCATTTATTATTTGTGGTTTATACACTTAATTCATTCATTGACTCCATTGGTACTGTGTGTGTATGTAGGGACCCAGAGAAGAATTGGGACCCCAGTAAGGTGAAGGGTTTGGTGGCAAATCTTTTCAGTGTGACTGATGTGTCAAACGCTACAGCTCTGGAGGTGGTTGCTGGTGGTCGACTCTATAACATAGTAGTGGACAATGAGGTGAGTTTTACTTTATGAAACGCGTAGGCGTCCTCAAACATTTTTGAAAAATAGTTTGTTTTGATTTTAAACTTGTCTGTCTGCAGGTTACTGGGAAAAAGCTTCTGGAAAAGGGTGAACTGAAACGCAGATACACCATCATTCCTCTGAACAAAATCTCAGCACGTACCCTTAATGACAATGTAGTGCGCACTGCCAAAAACTTGGTGAGAACTCTGCTAATGAGCTGTTGTTGATTTGATTATGATTTATTTTATTCTCAGTGGAATTTTATTGAGAGAAAGGATACCCATATATTTTGTGTTGCAGGTTGGGCCAGATAACGTGCACACCGCTCTTTCGTTGGTAGGTTATGAATCGGAGCTGAGGAAGGCCATGGAGTATGTTTTTGGAACTACGCTAGTCTGTGACAGTTTGGACAATGCTAAAAAAGTTGCCTTTGACAAAGGTGTGAGCACCAAAACTGTTACACTGGGAGGAGACGTGTTTGATCCTCAGGGAACATTGACCGGAGGTTTGTATGTGTTTATAACTGCACAAGATATAGAGCCTCACAAATGTATTCAGACTAGGGGTGTCCTCGACTAAGGATTTTCATAGTCCAATCAGAATTTTCGAATCTTGCTGATAGTCGAATCATATGTTTTGGGGGTGGGGCAAAATACATTACCAATAGTCAAGTCAGACATTCGACAGCCATAATTACATTAACACACAGGGAAAATGTGTAACGGGATGCCTCGCAGATACAAACGGGGTAAATTATGTTTTATGTTTTGATTAAAAGATAGTTAACATTAAACGTCAGCGAAACCCAAAAAATTCACAACATTTTTTACAATAGTGTTCTCATTATAACGTTATGTATATGACAGTAGTTATTAATGTTCTGCATTTCTGTTTTGAGCTGCACGCGCTGAAGATGACCAGTAGAATGAAGCAGCAGGTTTTTAATCAATGGAATTTAACTCATCATTTATCTCATATAGAATACGCTTCGTTATTTATACAACATAACGTTAATATTACGACTAATATTCAATCTTCTGCACAAAATGCCCCGAATACAGAAGTGAACGTGTCTGTGCGGCTCTGAATGAATTCCTTTTGTGGATGCATTCTTCACGCAACAACATGCAGAAACACAGCAACTAAACTCTAAAAATTCATAGCGTTTTGTTATAATAGTGTTCTCATTATAATTATGTATATGACAGTCCCAGTCATAGTTATTAATATTATGCATTGTTGTATGTCCTGCTCGCGCTGCGCGCTGAAGAGATAATCACCGTAGTAGCTGAAGCGCTTTACTGCAGCACAACTCAACCAAATGTATCTTAAACGAGATAAATAATATATACCTTTCACTCTGCCTGTGTCAATTTGAGTCTTGTTAAAGTTTTAAATCCCTGCTGCCAACATGCTCCTCTGTCAGTCACGGATTATGGAAAGTGAAATTTAAATCTATAGGGGTGGTTGGATTTATTCACACACGTTAAAATATTTATTTGAAGCTTCTTTCTTTTCAGATTCTTATTTACAGCATTATTTTAATAGGGTGTATATTAACTTACTGGGAGAAAACCAGTAGTTCTATGTGAAATCAGACATTTGAGCACACCCATATAGCCAAAATGGCATGATCATATCACCCCGCGAATATTGGACTGTGAGATTGGTAGTGGAATCAGGCTCCTCCTATTGAAGCATCGAATCTTCGACTATTCGGGGTCGCCCCTAATTCAGACCCATTATCAGTTCTCTGTTTACTAGATTACAGCTCTGACTATTTGTTCAAAATTCCACATTACATCAATCTGATGTAATCAGATCAGTTCTTTATTAAATTCTGATTGCTATATAACAAATAATGTTTTAATGAGAATGTTGGACAAATTGTGAGGGGGAAAAATCTTTATAATATTATATAATGTAAAAATACCTTTCCTAAATTCTCCCAAGAAAAACTTTCCCCTTTTTTACTGTGTGTTATTTTATTAAGTGCTATTTTTAATAGTGATGTACTTTTATAATGTTTATTTTCAGTTAATTATTACTTAAATTTTTATTTTGTACTCGTCACTTTTATTACTTTAATTTGTCAGCTTATTTCACATAGTTGCCAGTTAATTTTTCATCTTCTATATTACATTTATTTGAGCTCTTTCAATTACCGAAAATATATATTTTTTAAAAGATTTATTTGTGGCATTTTTTTCACCTTTATTATGATATAGGTGATAGATAGGGGCCGGGATCGGGAAAGGTCCTCAAGTCGGGATTAGAACTTGGGACAATGTATGTCTGCATGCTGCCCACAAGGCTATCGCCGCCGACACCGAAAATTATTTTAAGTTATAGTTAACATTAACAATACTGAATATGAGCTGTTCATGATGGGTTTTGTGAGATTCACCAATATACAGTTTGCAGTATTCAATCTCCACAAATATTTTGCAGAGCAATCAAAGCTTTAAGTTTTAGAGCTCAGTATGTTGCAGGTTCAACTGATTTATGCACATTTACATTCATGTAACATGCGTTTGGCAAATGCTTTATTACACTATTTGCTAATATATACAACTTATCAGTTCATGCATACCCTGGGAATTGGCCCATTTGCTGTTTGAGCTACAGGACCCATAGATACATCTTTGCGATCATTAAATTGTACTTTGTGTATCACCTTTATACTGGCCCCTAATCTCTAGTTCTCACCATCTGCATTAGCCACAGAAAACCTATATTGGTGGACCACAATTTACAATCTGAATAATGATACCTGTGGGATTTTTATCCAGAAGACAGATGAGTTTATGGTCTAAATACATTTGCAAGGGACAGTAGAACATTGTGTTCTGTAATAACTGTTACCTGTGTGTGTGGGTGTAGGTGCACGTGCTCAGACGGCCTCTGTCCTGTCTAAACTGGCTGAGGTGAAGGACATTCAGGACAGTCTGAGGGCTAAAGAGGCAGAACTCACCGCGGTAGAGTCTGAGCTCAGCAGCCTCAAGGGAACAGCTGAGAAGTGAGTCTCTGTCCAAAATACAACTTCTCAAAATCCTCACTGACCAATCGGAACAAAAGCACAAGGCAGAAGACTGAAATGTTGCTGCTCTCTTTCAGATATCGTCAGCTGAAGCAGCAGTTGGACCTGAAGACTGAAGAGGCTCGGATCCTGGAGACCAAACTTCAGCAGAGCTCCTTCCACAAGCAACAAGAGGAGCTGGAGAACCTGCGCAAGACCATCGGTATACACAAATACCACTCTTTGGCAGAATTTTGTTAGTTCTCTTTCTGAAACCGGTGCTCTGTATAAGAGGCGCAATAAACACACAACTACACAATATGGGTCATTGCTGGTTTTGCTGGTCTTTAACTATCGTGGTGTTCTGTTTCTTTAGAGGAGTGCGAGGAAACTCTGCAGAAGACAAAGGAGGTTCATAAGAAGGCAGAAGAGAAGTACAAAGTTCTGGAGAACAAGATGAAGAATGCAGAGGCAGAGAGAGAGAAAGAACTGAAAGCAGCCCAGCAGAAACTCAACCAGGCCAAGAGCAAAGCAGATGCTTACAACAAGAGACTGAAAGAGAAACAGCAGGTACTTTCCCATTACGACGACACGTATCAGGCTCCTGACTGACAAAGTTACACTGGGTCTACAGGGGTTGTGTCACACCACAACAGCTAGAAGCTGAGTACTTTTTTTTTTCTGAAAATACCTCTCTCTTTCTTTCTCTAGGAGGCAGATGCAGTAACTCTGGAGTTGGAGGAGCTGAAAAGAGAACAGGCTGGATATGAGCAACAGATTCAGGCTGTAGATGAAGCTCTGAAAGCCATACAGGAGCAGATCGACACCATGACCACTGAGGTTTTTGCCAATAAGGTACAGAGACAACTTATTTTAATCCTATCCCTTAAAAATGAACATTCTGTTCTCTTTTTACATTCCTGTCATTCCAAACCTTTATGACTTTCTTCTGTAAAGCACACAAGATATTTTAAGATGTTGGTAAATAAAACAGTTTTGGTTCCCTTTGACAATGGATGTCATTCGGAACCAAAACTTTAACCTGTCTTGTGTTATGTTTCTCAAAACAAAAAGTCATACACTCTTGGAATGCCATGAAGGTGAGTAAATGACACAATTGTAGTTTTTGGGTGGACTGTCCCTTTAAAAGGGATGCCTTTGTTGCCATAAATGTAAACTGTCACTCTGTGCGTTTAGGAAGCAGTGCGTGCTGCACAGGAGCAGCTGTCCCAACAGAAGAAGGTGATTCTGGGACAGGAGAGAGAAATTAAAGGAAAGACCGGAGAAGCAAACCGCCTCCGAGAGCAAAATAATGATGCTCAGCTCAAAATCAAAGAGCTGGAGCACAACATCAGCAAACACAAGAAAGACAGCGCTGATGCCACTGCCAAGGTCAGAGGAAGTTAATGAGATCATTCCAGACTAGGGTGTTGTAGATTAGACTATCTAATGTTTGCGTTTGTTTAGGTGGCCCGCATGTTAGCTGAAAATGACTGGATCTCCTCTGAGAAGCATCTCTTCGGCCAGCCCAACACTGCCTACGACTTTAAGACCAACAATCCCAAAGAGGCTGGACAGAGGTTGAAGAGACTCGAGGAGACTAAAGACAAGCTGGAGAGAAATGTCAACCGCAGGGCCATGAACATGCTCAGTGAGGCTGAGGAAAGGGTACGACCTCTTTAGTGACAGTGCTGTTAAAGATGTCTTAAACATAGATGAGAATAAAAGAGCAGAGGTTAATCTTGGGAAACTTGATATTATGTCTGCTTTTGACAATTAAATGTCCTCAAAAGGCTAAAATGCTCTTTTTTTTATTACTAGTTTGTCTCTGTAAGGCTACATCTTGTATATACAATACCTTTCAAAAAGTTTTTTGGTAAGATTTGTTGATGTTTTCAAAAGAAGCCTCTTAAGCTCACCAAAGCTGCGTTTATTTAGTCATAAATAGAGTTTTATTAAAAAAGTGATATTCTGAAAAATTATTAAAATTTAAAATAACTGAATTCTATATGTATATAGTTTGAAATGCAAAGCTGAATTTTCAGAAGCTATTTGTCCATTCTTCAGTTGTCACATGATCCTTCTAATATACTGACAAAAATAAATGTTTCTTGAGCACCAAATTAATGTTGAAAATAATTGATATTTATTATTTTTTGTTCAGAATTCTGTTTAAAGGGGTCCTATTATGCTTTTTCAGTTTTTCAACTTTAGTTAGTCTGTAATGTTGCTGTTTAAGCATAAAAAAGATCTGCAAAGTTACAAAGCTCAAAGTCCACTTCAAAAGGATACATTTTATTTAACAGAAATCACTTTTCAAAAACTACAACGAACGACTCGTTTGGACTACAACGCATATTTTCCGGGATTTGTGATATCACAAATATCGACGAATGGGACGAGACCTGGTTGAGCTGCACACTAGAGAAGGCAATGAGTGTTATCACTATGTCAGAGACACGCTAGTTTTCTCAAGGCAGACGAACTTTAGAGTGGTTACAATCATCCAGGGTTAAATCGCGCTCAAATTGATTTGATTTTGACGCAATATTCACACTGAAGCTGCAGGTGGCTATGGTAAGATGCATGACATTTCCCGACCAGGTGCCGAGTGCTGCCAATCACAACACACACTGGCCCAGCTAACCAATCACAGCACATTTCGTATTTCAGAAGGCGGGCCTTCATTTGATACAGAAACTATTCGAGCCGTTCATGCCAGACTGGGGAGAGAGGTGTTGTAATAATGTAAAATATGTGAAAAACAATGTGTTTTTCGAACAACCTAGTGTGAGAGCCTGTTCTAGTACACCCCCAAAACAAAATCAAGACTTTGTAAAAGAGCATAATAGGACCCCTTTAATAGAAAGTTCAAAAGAACAGCATTTGTATGTCTTTTACAGTCACTTAAATCTTATTGACTGACCCCAATTTTGAATGATTGTGTTTATTTAATTATTTTTATTATTTATTTAGTTGTGCCTTGCATGTTTTTGTGAGATTTTGACCAGTTTCTGCTTTATTTTATTATTAGTGGTATCTTTATTTACTTATTGGTAATGATTATAGCTATTTCTATTAGAAATATGTTGTTATTAGTAGTAGTAGTAGTAGTAAAATGTAATAACACTGTCTGCCTTCTTTTAGTACAATGATCTGAAGAAAAAAAAGAGAATTGTTGAGAATGATAAAGCCAAAATCTTGGAAACAATTGAAGAGTTGGACCAGAAGAAGAATGAGGCTCTCAATGTGGCGTGGCAGAAGGTAAAATAAACCACCCATGACCCATTCATTTTTTACAATTACAACTAGTAAGAAAAAGATCAAACACTCATGATGCATCTGGTTCAGTAAAATGTGTGTAGCCTATTTTAAAATGCTGTTACACTCACAAATGTTCTCCGCATTATTGACGTTATGGAGTGTAGTTGCTCTACAACTTTTTAATCCTGTGAGTCTGTTTTCTCTCTCTGTGCACTGTATTTCAATATATTTGTTT
The DNA here is from genome assembly GCF_001515645.1 of Sinocyclocheilus grahami. Lineage (NCBI taxonomy): Eukaryota > Metazoa > Chordata > Actinopteri > Cypriniformes > Cyprinidae > Sinocyclocheilus > Sinocyclocheilus grahami. Next base: position 411,103 of record NW_015505606.1, on the reverse strand, counting down.
GTAGGATTACTTTTTGTCTTTTCAAACTTTGCAAGCTGGTTTTGTATAAATAAAATGTCAAAAAAATTGTAGTGGTTTCAGAAATTGTCAAGATGACATCCTGCCCTAATGAACATTTAAGAAAACAGTTGACAAATGCTGATTTAATATTTGATCAAATGTGTTTTTGCCATTAAATGTTATTGGATGTTGCTTAAACACTGAACGATGTCATAGAATAGTAATTTATAGCCATTATCTTAAAGTGTGTATATGTGTATATATATATATATAATAAATGCGTAATGCTAAAATATTTGATTAGCCAAATACTAAATACAAAGCTCTATAGATTTATCCAGTAGTCACAAATCATGGAAATTAATTTGTCAATATGTAGAAGAACTTTGTAATTTTAAAGTCACGATGTAACAAATAGCGAGATTTTTTTCTATTCTTATTTTGTGATGTATATCTATCTCTGGATGCAGATCTGAATGCCAGTTGGCAGTCAACTGTAAGAAAGGGACAGGGTTCAAGCAGACGAAATGATTTTCTTTATCATTTTGCCAGACACCCAAAAAAATACGCACATTTTTATTTTTAACTCCCACTGATCACTCTCTACAAACATAAAACAGCATCAATTTTATTAGTGAGAAGGTTTCGATCCAACTTTTCATACCCGCAAACCATTTTAACTTTATTTCTGTCAAAACTGATATTATTTGAACTGCAAAGTTGTTCAAGTCAGTTTTATGGTCATTTTAGAGTTCATAGACACTATAGTTAGGGTGGCCATATGTGCCATTTATACGGGACATGTCCTGGCCACGATTTTCATATTTCCTAAAACATCTAAAGTAGTTTGACCAATAACATGCAGGTATTGTACATAATCGACCAATCGTGGTGCGTCGCGCGTGAGGTGAGAACGATCAAATTCGATGCAAATATGTGCACGTGTTTGTTCATTCGTTCGACTTGAAGCTGCTTGTTGTATGACACCAAAGTACCACGAGAGTGATTTGAAAGCATAAGGAGCCATCTGCTCTGCTCTCTATAGCTCTCGTGAAATAATGTCATGCAACGATCGATCTGCACAGTGCTAACAGCCAAAACCTGGATATTTTAGGCAATATAGAAATCCTGGCAAGGGTGCGTCCCATAAAAATGGCACGTATGGTCACCCTAACTATAGTGTCGTTTCAAAACAATGTTGCTACCTAAACAATATGTAGTTCTATTCTAATATCAAAATTTTCCAAAACGATTTTAAATTTCCTATTCCTCTGGTCTATGTTTGCAGATATGCACAAACATATATTTTTTTACTTTTAAAAGGAACTAATGCATTTGGCTTTTTTTATTTATTTTGGGTTTTTTAACTTTAGTACAGGACAGTGTAGAAGTCACAGGATTGGCACCGAGATATCTGGCATAATTTAGTTTTTTACCTGGAACATTTGAAACAACATGATATAACTGACCTATTTCTGTAATCAGCTATTTTTCGACATGTTAGAGCAGGGGTGCCCAACCCTGCTCCTGGCGATCGACTGTCCTGCAAAGTTTAGCTCCAACTCTAATCAAAGACACCTGCCTTTAATTTTTAAGTGATCCTGAAGACCCTAATTAGTTGCTTCAGGTGTGTTTGATTAGGGTTGGAGCTGAACTTTGCAGGACAGTCGATCGCTAGGAGCAGGGTTGGGCACCCCTGTGTTAGAGCAAATCAACGCTACCTTCCATCCTCTTCAAAAGAAGTTCAACTACCGCCAAGGCTTCTGTTCTTACTGATGAATAGCTTTTGTTTTCTGTAGGGGAAAAAAGAATGATTCTCATGAGCCAAGTATGAATAAAAGGTGGATAAAAAGAGGGGTCAACAAAAATAAAATTCTTCTGTGCAAAATAAAAGAAATTGAGAAATACGTTTTTTTTTTGAAAGTCAACGGTCACCAAAACTGTTTGGTTACCAACGCTCTTCAAAATGCCTTCTTTTGTTTAGATCTTGAGGGTGACTACATTTTCATTTTTGGGTGAACTATGCCTTTAATGTTTGGAAGCTCATGAGAAACTTTACCTAGTGGTGTTGCCAGGGCAGTGCAGGTGTCAGACAACATCTCAGTCAGAACAGCAGCGTTCTGAGGTTTCTTATCCAACAGCAACAATCTAGAACATACACACACACACAAAACACCATACAGTCAATACAGCATTCAAAATCTTTTTAATGCATTCACCAACTATTTTAGCACTTTACTCTTTTTCTACCTGCTATTTTCAAAGAAAAGCAAATATGGTTTAAAGAACATTTTAAGTTCAAAAACCCTGTCAGAAGAGCCTATATTTCCCACAAACAAGGCATTTGTCTACGTAAAAGTTTTTAGTATACTATACCTCTGATAGAAGACCTTCAATGCACGCAGAACTCCCAGTTGGACCCTCCACGTGCTCAACTTCAGTCGATCACACATTACGCTACAAACCTCATTCTGGAACTGATCTACAACACAAAACACACTCATTAAACAGCAGCACTCTACCCCTGTGTGTGTCTAAGACTTGTAACAGACTTACTCTGTGTCTGAATGGTTTCAGGCCAGGTCTTTCCAAGTGTCTCAAATGCACACAACAGAACTTCTGTTTGTAATTCATGAGCTTTAGCATCATTGTCGTCCTCATCATCATCATCATGTCTCGGGGAGCTGGCACTCGCTGGCTGATTCTAAATACAAAAAAAAGTTTTTTAAATTAAGTACTGAATGTGGGGCTCCCAAATGATTCAAACACTTTTAGCAATATTGTAACTGAATTAGGACGAAATGCCAAAGCTTTAAAAAAACAGATTTACTATGAGCATGTAGGGTTTGCTGCACCTTTTTAATGAGAGGAAGTACAATGTCTGTGATTTCCTGAAAACGATCCTCCTGCGTCGACTCCAAGATGTCTGCTGCACTGCGTAAGGCTGCCATTTTATAAACCGGACTCTCTTTCTTACATTCCTTCAGCACCAGATCCAGCACCTCGCTCACCGTTGGCTGACCTGCTGCAGGCTTCTGTAGCTCCACACTACAGACAGAATCCCACGTATATGAAAACTTACATACAGTAAGTACAGTTCAACTCATAGGTTTCATTAACCCAGAAACAGCAAGAGGTTTATAATTTTCTGTTTTCCTGTGAGTTTTGGTTTCCCAGCATGCTCTGCACAACTCGCTATAAAAGGCTAAACATAATGTTAAGAATCAAAAGTAGGTACACCTCTGAACAGGATCATTCAAAGCACTACATTTAAGGAATGACCATATATTTAAAGGAATAGTTTACCCAAAAATGAAAATTGGCTGAAACTCTATTCACCTTAAGGTCATTCAAGATGTAGATGGGTTTGTTTCTACTTAGGAACAGATTTGGAGAAATTTAGCATTACTTGCTTGCCAATGTATATACTCTTCAATGAATGGGTGCCGCCGTCAAAATGAGAGTCCAAACAGTTGATAAAAACATCACAAGTAATCCACACCACTCAATTAACATCAATCAATTAACATCTGATAAAGCAACAATTAATTAAAAAAAAATCATCCTTATATGTGACGGTTTAAATTTAAAACATTAATCATGGATTTGTTTCTTACAAACATGCAGGTTTTCACTTCACATGACAATAAGTGATGGACTGGAGTCGCATGGATTGTGATGTTTTTATCAGCTGTCTGGACTCTCATTCTGACGGCACCCATTTACTTCAGGGGATCCATTTGTGAGCAAGTGATGTAATGCTAAATTTCTCTAAATCTGTTCTGATGAAGAAACAAACTCATCTACATCTTGGATAGCCTGAAGGTGAGAAAATATTCAGCAAAATTTCATTTTTGGGTAAACTATTCCATTTTTTGTTTTGTTTTTGCTAAACATCTTACAGATCATGTAAAGCTATAAGCACAACTATATAAGTGTGTGAAAGATATAGTAGAGTCTAACCTGCATTTAGACACTACAGATCCAACAGCTTTCAACAGCTCTTCCTGTGGATATACAAGACATTAGACTTCAGTGGCCACAAATACAGCAAAGAAAGAAATCAGGTTAAAACAAACCACTGAGATGTTTGTCTGCTTCCAGAGCACACAGTATTATTAATCCTTGCCCAGGTGCATAAAGTCTGTACCCCAGCACAGATCATGTGTTTGAGAAAGAGTGGGTATGTTACCTTCCCTGCCCAGGTGCGTCCTGCAAGCCCCTGCAGTAGTGCACTCAACACCATGCCCAAGTGAGGTGCCACCAGTGAGCCCGTTTGTTGCTTAGCAATAGTTGCCATGGCAGAGGCACCCTGAGCCTTCATCTTCCAGGACTGAGACTGCAGAGCCCTCTGAGTAATAGCTATGAGCTCAGTCATGTACAACCTGATTCCACCAAAGCTGCCTAAAAATACACAATAATTCATAATTCATTCTCTCATCCTAGCCCTTAAGACACACTACCTTTTGGGGTCATTAATATTTTTATTAAACAAGGACACATTAAATTGATTAAAAGTGACAAAGACATGTACACAATAATTCATAATTCATTCTCTCATCCTAGCCCTTAAGACACACTATAATATGTAGTACACTACCTTTTGGGGTCATTAATATTTTTATTAAACAAGGACACATTAAATTGATCAAAAGTGACAAAGACATGAATAATAATGCTATTATGCTACAAAAGATTTCGGTTTCATATAAATGCAGTTCTTTTGAACTTTCTATTCAAAATCATTCTGAAAAAAATGTATCACAAAAATATTAAGCAGAACAATAATAATAATAATAATAATAAGTAGAAATGCTTCTTGAACACCAAATCAGCATATTAGAATGATTTCTGAAGGATCATGTGACACTGCAGACTGGAGTAATGATGCTGAAAATTCAGTTTTGCCATCACAGGAATAAATTACATTTTAAAATATATTGAAATAGAAAAGTTATTTTAAATTGTGATAATATTTCACAATATTACTGTTTTTATTGTATTTTTTTTATCAAATAAATGGAGTTTTGGTAAGCATAAGAGACTTCTTTCAAAAATAAAAATCTTATCAACTTTAAACTTTCCAACAGCAGTGCACATATCCCTCTAGTGCTTCAAGGCCTGGGTATAGACTGTTTTCTAATTAGATCCAACGGTCTTCAGTTAGATTATGTTTGACTCAACATTGTAACTAATATATGCATAATGAAATCAAATAACAATTTTGCTTAGATATGAAAAAAAATCCATATATGTAAACTAATGCTAAAATGTTGAAGTCTAACATAGCAATAGGGCGAAGTGATATAAAAAAAAATTATATCAGTGTCAAGCCTTATAACCAATCACACACGTTGAGCTTAGGAATGCAATGGCCAGAGGCATTCAGATTAGTCAGCGCTGAAAACTCTGTTGTTGTTGTTGTTGAGTGTGCGCGATTAATCTTATAGCTTTATTGGTTATAATGGGAGTTTCTGCATAGCTTGTGCTACTTGATAAAATAATTGATAAAATCATAGACCGACATGTTTGTCTGTGAAACCAGAGCCAGAATATATGACGAGCCGTTTCCCCAGACACAAAACGCAAGTTTTTAATATGTATTCTATTAATCGACATTAATAATCACTATTACAATATCAAGAGCACTAAATCGACAATAATGATTTTTGTCATGATACTGCAGCCATATTAGCTCATGTTTTTAAACGTATAATTTAGATACAATTTTAAACAGTCAAAGCGGTGATAAAAATTCCCCTCCTTGAAATCAATTTCAGGGGGCAAAAATTGCTCCTTATGCCGGGTTCAGCCTACACAATATTTTTGTTGGTCACGATAGTCACTGTGTCAGATTACACGATTTTGACTCCTAATATCTTTCGTTTTGCCATGTTTGAAACCGGTGTATGAAAGAGCTTCTGTGCTGCTATTGGTCAACGTCACCATTGTGACAGAACTCGTCGTGGACGACAGAAAAAAAATTAAACATGCTAGTCTTTCTGTCGTGATGTCATGAAGCATCGCAGATGCGGAATCGGTTGTCGTCCACTATGACACACTACACGTGCTGAAACGATGGAATCTTGCTTCCCGACGCCCATTGTCGTTTACGAATCCCCATGACACCCTACGTCAAGAAAATCGTGGCAAAATCGTGTAGTCTGAACCGGGCATTAATGGAAAAGTTCATTTCTGACCCTGCACATTCAAAATTTTATGAATTAATCTGCAAAATTATCTTTTCCCCTTCAAAGGTTGTGTATCGTAACCTACCAGGTACATGTTCCTGCCAGACCTCTGACCACAGGTTGGCCTCAGCGCTTTCTCCTTTCTCTTCCTCAGGCTCCTGATGCATGCCCAGAAACGCCAGCGGCAGAGCCACTCCAGCATGAGCCTTCAACACATCAGGACTGTAGTGACTGATGGCATGAACCACCAGACAACATGAGGACTTGTACAGTGCCTCTGAAAATGACAGAAAAAACACTTTACAACCTAGATAGCATGAGGATTTACATTCTTATTTTTCAAGAGAAATCCTCTTCACTAAATGACAGTTCACCCATAATTGAACATCATGATGGGTCATCATTAACTCATATCATCTTTTGTGTTCAACCAAAAAAGTCAAGTAATATGGATTTGGAAGGACATAAGTGCATTCATATTTGGGTGAACTATTCCATTAAAGTTGAATAGTTCCATCATACCCTCTTTTTCCAGGTACCAGGTGTTCATTTTCTGCAGAAGCTTCTCAACACTGCCGTCTTTGGCTGTCTGATGGGGAAAACAAGAGTATTGTTTTGTAACTCTGTAGTTGTTTTAGGTTCAACTGAAATATGCATTCAGGTGTGTTTTCATACCCTGACCAGATGTCCAATGGCAAAGGCAAACGACTTCTGAATGACGCTACTACGGTCATTAATCCCATTTAGGAGTGAACTCATGAGTTTACCTGTGGGACATAATATGCCCGATCACATATAAGACTTACAAATGTACAAAACTATTCTCTCTAATTCCCTCTATTCTGTCAGTATGTGTTACCTGAATATGGTGTAAGATCTTGAGGGCACTGCACTGTCAATGACACAATCACACTGGCACATCCCCCCTACAATTGCACAAACAACTGTCAGTCTGTGTGTACATGTGGAAGATAATATTGATAAAAATCTAGCAGGATGTGTACCTTGGTTCCAAGTCCGATTCCACTCTTTAGTAGCTCACAAAGTTTTGGAACAAGCTCTCCTAACACAGACACATCCAAGTGTTGCAGACACTAAAAACCACAAACGCAGCTCACATAAACATTGGAGTAAAAAAAACACTTGTAAACATGCATATAGATGTGTTTTTGTAATGAAATGCTCATTTAATTACCCATTTGGAATGCAGCTAATGCATCATATAGACAGACTTGATGTGTCTTCTTACCATATTAATGGTTTCCATCATAGGAGAGGACTTGGCTGCACTTAACCTTGCGGCATCCATTGCACTCTGACACAGAAGGAAATGTGAAAAAAATAAGTTCATTACATACAAGTCTATACTGCTAATATCATCAAAAGGAATAACAAAAATAATGATTGTTTCAAACGCTCTCAAACCATGTGCCAATCCATTAATCAACACCATTGCAGAGTATTTTCTTCTTAAAACTGTAGTTTCCCAAAGGCTGTCCCAGAAACACGGTTTGAAACAGCCCTCGGTTTGCTACGTCACAAAATTCAATAACGTCACAAAATTCAATAACCAATCACGTCAAGGGATAGATTGCACTCATTAGCATATCCCTCTCTCCATTTATACAAACGTGGCACGCATAGAGATCACATGCAAAATATACCAATAGGATTACCAGCACAAAACCAAAAATAAAACAGAGCAAAAAACCCATGAAGCCGTGGTTTAATGTGAATTTAGAATCACTAACTTAAATAATAACCCGCGACAACAGTGTAAAAGTAGCCCGGAGTCAGACCCACCTCTCCGGCATTGGCGTCCGCACTTCACACGCATTGCTCACGGGCGCGAATTAAGAATCACAAACTTGGCTGCATTCGAGTCTTCAAGGCATTTTGAGGACACAACATCGTCAAGTAAGGTAAGTAACTTTAACGACTGTTACAGTATCCACTGTAGTTGTCCGCTAGTAAAAACAGTTTTATCAGTCATTATCCATGGATCAGGAGGCCCTGGCTGGTGTGACTGAGTGGAGGCGGGGCTCATTTGCATATTCATAGATCCACGTATAGTAAATGAGGCAAGGGTGTAGAGTTACATTCAAGCTATTTTAAGGCATGAGAAAATTATTTGCACAAGAAAAAACATTTAATATGTAATTTTGATGATCAAAGATGAGTTTTAAGGGATACAATTTTTGACTACAGGGGGACTTTAATTTATTTAAACACATTTAAGACATTTAAATATGTCTATTTATTTGTCAGTCTGGATAAAGATTTACTATTATTTTTTGTTGTTCACATTTCTTATGTACTGTTTATTTCATAATATTTATTTATTTGATGAAGTTTGCATCAAACTGTTACTTTCCTGTTTTATACTGTGCTGCTTTGAAATAATCTCTGCTGTATGAAGCACCATATAAATAAAATAACTTTACACCTAGTTTACTCCATATCAGAGTAGATGATCACAGAGCTGCTCACCTTCTCCTGCTCTGTGGCTCTCAGACTGAGGTAGTTGAGCACCTGCGGTTCCAGCACGCTCAGGGCCTCCAGCAGAGCCGGGATGAGTCGAGGAGCATGGGGCTTTAGACGGCTGCCTGCTGTCTTACTGATCTTTACTAGAGTTTGGATACTAAAACAAAGCAATACTCAGACTTTTACTTTGATTATAAAATGTAATGGGTTTGTGTGCATGTGGCTGGTAAATATATGCTTTCTTACCTGAGAGTGCGCACTTCGGTTACATTGCTGACAATGCCTTTGTCCAATAGAGTTGGCAACAACACAGCCATTGTCCTCTGAGCAGCAGCACCTGTTGATTCACACATGCGCACACACACCTATTGGACAAACACACATGTCAGTTATCGGTGCTGTCTCAAGAGTGTAAAATCACTGCGGTATCCAGAATTCAGTGCTGCAACTCACTTTACTGAGAGTCTTTAGAGTCAGATCTGCTGCCTTACGAACGGACTCCTACAACAGGAAACAAATAAGACAGTCAAATAAAAATAGCTGCAGGTTACAAGCAAAGCACACACAAAGCATTGCAAAACATACAACAGCTTTTTATTTCTCACCTTTATATCATCCAGAACCCGAAACAGAATCTCCCAGATTTCTGACAGGCGGTCAATGATTTCATCTGCCTGTCTTCCACGTATCAGATCATTCAAAGCCAAGCAGCTGGGGAAAAAAAGGGGGTCTGATGATTTGAACCCAATCTAGACGGCAGGAAATAAAGGTTCTTTCAAGCATATCTAGACACGTTACCTTGACTCCCGCACCCTCCACATGTTACTAGTGAGGTTGGAAATTACATCTTGAAGAATTTCCTTAAAATATTTCTCCACCTGTCAAAAACAGACAAAATTTATGTCCCTCATATCTTTTAAGCAACTGCATACATTATTCGGAGTAATAATAATAATAATAATATCTTACACTGGTTTTATCTGTGACGAGAGCATCCCAGATGCTAGTCATGGCCTGCCTAATGGCCAGGTTGGGGTCAAACTGGTATCTATAGAGACGGGGAACCAGCTGAGGCAGGAAAGGAGCCAGCTGCTCACCTGCTTTGGCTGCAATAATGTTAAACCCAAATGCTGCTCCCTACAGCACAGGAAGAGTCAACGATCATTGCATGCTATTGAAAAAGGCTCTGAACCTTAAGTTACCAAGTCGTAAACAATCACATTAGGGTTAATACAGTTTACCTTCCTGGAATTCCACATGGCATGGTGATTGGCAAGATTCATGAACTTATAAACAAGATCCGGTTGGTTTAGATCACTAGCCAATGCACAGAGCTCCTTGTAGGTGGAGAGTCCTTGTCTACCAAAGTAAAAGATCAAAACAATATACACAATGAAAGAAAACATCCACTCTAGTAATCTCATAACATTTTTTAATTCTCAACATTTTTTAATTCTCAAAGCTGTGAAGTCGTACTCCCTAAAATAGTTCTAAACAATATGAAATATAACTGAACTAAAAGAAGCGCATACCCATCAGGTGATTTGCCAAGTGCCTCCCCCTGGAAGACTTCAGTGTCCTCTGAGACGTCATGTTTGGCTCTAAAAACATAAAATCTCACAGATATCAAACGAGTCGGGAGCAAAAAATGCATATTGAGCCCACGATATTCTGTTATGTAACTCATTGAAAAATAAAAGTTCAGATACTGAACCAAATCTAATTAGTAATTAGCTGTTTTATTACCTTTTACCAGTCATGAGAGTTTCCACAAGGGTTGATACCAATTCCTGTTGATCCTGTTCTCCTCCGAGCTCATAAACCAGCCCGAGTCCTTTAGATGCCACATCTTGGCTGAGTTCTACACACACAGATCATAACTATCAATCTTGCCCACAAGCTCCCCAACTTTAGAGACTGTCAAAATGTAATGGGACCTTTACAAGAGCAGTATCATAAAGAAGCAGTATGTCACTCACCATCTGGATCAGACAAGATAGAAATAAAGGCTGTCTGTATCTCCTTCAGATGAGACTATCACAGACAAAGAGAGAACATACACTTTGTCATGTCAATGTTTCTTTGTGTGTGTAAATGAGACTGGGAGTGCATTTGTGCATGTATTTACCTGTATTTCTTTGTGATGGCTGAGTTTCTTGACTAGAGACAAGAGCCATATGCAGGCAGCCTGCCGAACATGAGGGTTTGGACTTGGTATATATTTTGACAAGACAGAGCTCAACACCCAGGGCACTATATCATTATTCTTCACATCTGAAAAAAATTAAAATAAGAAGATAAAAATGAAACGGCACATCATACAATTTATATAGAGAGAAAGAGAGAGAGAGAGAGAGAGAGAGAGACTTCTTGATCTACAATATAACAACTGAACTAAAAGCATTCTTCGGGCTAGCAGGCCCACACAGTGCTTTCACACTGGCATTGTTTCAGTTTTGTAACAGAGCAGTGATTTCTGGGATACCAGACTGAGTATTTCCTTTAATGGCAACCATAAAATTATAAAATGTTTATTGGAGGCAAGCCACTGAAAACTGCTATCTATAGAGACGGGGAACCAGCTGAGGCAGGAAAGGAGCCAGCTGCTCACCTGCTTTAGCTGCAATAATGTTAAACCCAAATGCTGCCCCCTACAGTACAGGAAGAGTCAACGATCATTGCATGCTACTGAAAAAGGCTCTGAATAATAAGTTGCCAAGTTATAAACAATCACATCATGGTTAATATAGTTTACCTTCCTGGAATTCCACATGGCATGGTGATTGGCAAGATTCATGAACTTATAAACAAGATCCGGTTGGTTTAGATCACTAGCCAATGCACAGAGCTCCTTGTAGGTGGAGAGTCCTTGTCTACCAAAGTAAAAGATCAAAACAATATACACAATGAAAGAAAACATCCACTCTAGTAATCTCATAACATTTTTTAATTCTCAACATTTTTTAATTCTCAAATCTGTGAAGTCGTACTCCCTAAAATAGTTCTAAACAATATGAAATATAACTGAACTAAAAGAAGCACATACCCATCAGGTGATTTGCCAAGTGCCTCCCCCTGGAAGACTTCAGTGTCCTCTGAGACGTCATGTTTGGCTCTAAAAACATAAAATCTCACAGATATCAAACGAGTCGGGAGCAAAAAATGCATATTGAGCCCACGATATTCTGTTATGTAACTCATTGAAAAATAAAAGTTCAGATACTGAACCAAATCTAATTAGTAATTAGCTGTTTTATTACCTTTTACCAGTCATGAGAGTTTCCACAAGGGTTGATACCAATTCCTGTTGATCCTGTTCTCCTCCGAGCTCATAAACCAGCCCGAGTCCTTTAGATGCCACATCTTGGCTGAGTTCTACACACACAGATCATCACCATCAAACCTGCCCACAAGCTACCCAACTTTATATACTGTCAAAATGTGATGTGACCTTTAAAAGAGCAGTATCATAAGTATGTGACTCACCATCTGGATCAGACAAGATAGAAATAAAGGCTGTCTGTATCTCCTTCAGATGAGACTATCACAGACAAAGAGAGAACATACACTTTGTCATGTCAATGTTTCTTTGTGTGTGTAAATGAGACTGGGAGTGCATTTGTGCATGTATTTACCTGTATTTCTTTGTGATGGCTGAGTTTCTTGACTAGAGACAGGAGCCATATGCAGGCAGCCTGCCGAACATGAGGGTTTGGACTTGGTATATATTTTGACAAGACAGAGCTCAACACCCAGGGCACTATATCATTATTCTTCACATCTGAAAAAAATTAAAATAAGAAGATAAAAATGAAACGGCACATCATACAATTTATATAGAGAGAAAGAGAGAGAGAGAGAGAGAGAGAGACTTCTTGATCTACAATATAACAACTGAACTAAAAGCATTCTTCGGGCTAGCAGGCCCACACAGTGCTTTCACACTGGCATTGTTTCAGTTTTGTAACAGAGCAGTGATTTCTGGGATACCAGACTGAGTATTTCCTTTAATGGCAACCATAAAATTATAAAATGTTTATTGGAGGCAAGCCACTGAAAACTGCTACCTTATAACTTGATCGTCATGACATCTAATTTACATGAGGAGGGGATCACATTTATATCCAAACGGTAAATAATCTACTTGGAAAGGAGCCCAAAACCCAACGTGTAGTTACTTTATATTCCTGATGCCTTGTCCAATGTTGCCCCAAATATTTTTAACATTTTCAGTCAGGCAAATAGTTTTACTTGCCCAAAAGACAAGTTTGCACAATTAAGACAAGTGTGAAAAAGATTCAAGCCCCATCTGAGCACACAGCTCCCTCTCTCCATCTCACACATACTTACTGTCAGGAGGGCAGTACTGGTCTTCTGTGCATGTCCACACATCTCGGGCAGCTCCAGAGCAGCTTCCTATAGCAGCATTAGTTAACGCCTCTCCCACAGTAAACTGTAGCTCCACCTGCTTCGCCTAAAGAAACCCAACACGAACATTTTACAATAAGAAATGGCCAAATGTTTTTTCATGGGTTTTTTTTCTTCTCGTGTTATTAATTTGATATGAATTCACTGAACTATGCTGACAAAAATAGGACAGTCAATTTGAAGTGTTAATTAAGTGTGATTAATTACAACAACAACAAAAAAAGTGTTAAAAGTTATTCATGCATTTAACTGCCCAGACCTTTACAGCATCTTTGCATGCAGTTGCTGACAAATGAGGCGGGATGACGACTGATTATGTGATGTAGTCTATATGAATCCAGTTATATGCCCCTAAAATTTAAGATATGCCCTTGTATGGGATTTTGTCTTATATTTATTTCATATGATATACTGTAGTTTAGCAATATCACACGAGCAAGTGTGCGGCTTTCCCCCCTGAATATCGGCATGATCTCAAATGTGATATGATTTTACAATTCTCCAAACAAGAAGTTAATGGTTACATTTTAGACACAATATTGTCAGTATTGTGTTTTTGCTTAAATTTGCCAATATAATGTAAATAGTTCCAAACAAAGCCACAGCAGAACTTGTGTGCATCTCTGAGCAACACAGAACTATGTTTTTTTACTGAATGAATCCACATTTTGAACGAATTGAGGGAGCCAATTATTTAGTGACCCATTCATAAAGACAGTCACATGCTTCATTTGTAAATCAATCAGCCGCTTGAACGAATCAGTTGAATGAATGACTTAATAATAATAATTTTATATTTCAATATTACATTTTTTCTATATTGAATCAAAATATTGGTTCTAAAGCTACTTTTTTGTAATGTCTATTCAATGATTTCTCTTTTCACAAAATAATGAATTTACATGATCTTTTGTGGGCTAAATCTCAGCCAGAATTTATATGCGATTAATTAAGTGGCAAGCAGATTAATTTGATTAATTAATCGGCACATCATGTAATTAATTAGAATAAAAATTATAATCCCTTGACAGCCCTAGATAAAACAAACTATAAGTAGGCCTACACATAGTAAATAATATGTTACTTATAATCCACAATAAACAGTCTCATTTGTTTGTACTTTATTTTAAACGAATGAAAGTTGTAATGTGATGTGTCATGAAGAGCCTCACAATATTACCTCTACTGAATCCATGAGGCCCTGCAGGATTTTCTTCTGGTGTGGGAATTCACCATCTCCCACTGGCAGGAACCCAAGAGTCTGGATGGCCCGTTCTTTCATCTGACAACACAAACAGCAGATGATCAGTACCATAAAACAAAAAAGCCTTCATTTCATTGTGGAAACAGTTTGAAAATTGATTTATGCAGAAGCGCTTATTTGGATGAAGAATGCGAACATCAATAATACAACTAAAATCATTCTCTCCCAGAGTGTGAATTTAATTTTACCTTGCCAGTCTCTTTTCCAGATGGGATCCTGGCAAGCAGATTATCCACTAGACTGAGTTTAGTGAAGCCATTTCCATCCGCTGGTATCAGCAACACGCTGTTACGCCCAATCTCTCCCAATGCTGTCACAGCAGCAACAGTCAACAGAGGAGATTCGCTACCCAAAAACGAACCTGCAGACAAACACATTGGTAGCTATTTGTTTAATTAGGTGAATATAATTAGTTTTTCTTGCAGCAATAGTTAACTAATGAAACAAATGTTCACGGCGTTATACAAGAGCATCCCAATATCAGAAGTGTCATGTGTGAACACACTACGTGAAAAGGCACATACCGATGGTTTTTGTGGCCATAGCAATTAGTTCCTCATTTTCTTTGGGCGTGGGCTCAGTAGGCATTAGGCTCCGCCTCTTATTCATGTATCTACCCACCATGTAGCCCAGAGCCAAGATGGCACCATGCTGAGTCTCAGGACTCTAAATTTAAAAATAAATAAATACATAAATTATTTAATACAAAAAAACTAATACATTTCTAAAAATGTGATACATTTCTAAATTAGAAAAAAACATATTACATAATTTTACACATACATGTGTGTCTTTAGTTGTCTTAATCAGGTTTTGTACAGCAGTTCTAAGTTCATTTCCAGACATAGTAGAGACAACTACGGCGTACAGTTGTGCTGCTAGTTCACGCATATCTTCTTTATTGGTGTTCATGAGGCCCTGCAAAGCAAACATAATTAATTAATACAATTATATTTTTATAGTCAGAAATACTTAAAGTCTCCATTCCAGAGGATATAATATAAAATACACTGCTGCTAAGAAATCTTACTGACCCCTGACTTTTAACAGTCTTCAGTATCACGTGATCCTTCAGAAATTATTCTAAATGTGCTGATTTGAGCTCAAACGTCTCTTTTTATTATCAATAGTGAAAACAGCTGTGCTAATACTTGTGTAAACTGTGATACATTTTTTCAAAATTTCTCTAAAATCAAACATTTTCATAACATGTTAAAGCCTCCACTGTCACTTCTGATCAATTTAATGCATTCTTGCTGAATAAAAGTAATTAATTCTAAAAAAAATATATATATAAAATCTGGTAACTTTATTTTAAGGTGTCCATGTTACACGTTACATGTGTACCTACTATTTATAATAACAATAAACTATGCATAATTACATGAAAGTAACCCTAAGCCAAACCCTGATCCTAAACCTAATTATATAGTAAGTACATATAGTTAATTACTATTACTCAGTACTTAAAGGTATAATTACACTGTAACAATGACACCTTAAAATAAAGTGTAACCAAAACTCTTACTGACAGTAATAGAAATATAATGTAAAATAATAATTACTTTAATCCAGTCGATTTTGTCTACAAAGTTGGGGGTAAGTTTCTCTGGGCACACAGAGACCACTTCCAAGAGACAGTACATCACTGGGATACCTGTATTAATGAATAAGGCCACATCATCCGATCACAACAAAATAAACTTAAGATAATCCACATCATCCATTTCCTGTAGATTAGGTTCTACATATTAAATAGATTACTTATATGAAGTATACCCAAAATGTAGATAATCTAACTGCCCAACCATATTAGAAACCATAATTTGTAAACTCTTCACCTCCTACAGCTGATAGCAGCTGTTGCAGTAAATTCATGTATACATGAACTGGATGGGCCTCCCCTCCTTTAGTGGCTGAAGAAGAAGAAGCTTCACTGAACAATAACGACTGAACATAGCGTCCAATAAGAGGAGCATCATCTTGCATGTCCATCAGGCTCTGAGATGTGGATGTGGCACCAGCACTATAAGCTAAACACATTCTCAGATAAAGAACTATCTGTGGAAACAAAAGAGCATATGTTCAAGTGAAAATACATGCTGTATGTTTATTAAATATAATATTGAAAGAATTCTTCAAGGGGTCATATGATGCTGCTAAAAAGAACATTATTTTGTGTATTTAGTGTAATGAAATGTGTTTATGCGGTTTAAGGTTCAAACTGATTTCTAGTCGTGTCCTCTTTTGGAAGACCAAACAAAGTAGTTTCGCTTTCACAACGAAGCACACAGCGCCTTCACGACATGGCGGCGGCGGCAACAATACTACAGCGAGAATAAAAGTAGTATTGACAGCTTCTTTCTTTGCGTGAACATTTGGGCAGCGTTATGCAAATCTTCCCAGATAGTGACGTAGGTATGTGGGGGCGTGTTAGAATGAGCTGTTTTAGGTAGGTGT
The DNA here is from genome assembly GCF_001515645.1 of Sinocyclocheilus grahami. Classification (NCBI taxonomy): domain Eukaryota; kingdom Metazoa; phylum Chordata; class Actinopteri; order Cypriniformes; family Cyprinidae; genus Sinocyclocheilus; species Sinocyclocheilus grahami. Next base: position 394,276 of record NW_015505606.1, on the reverse strand, counting down.
GGCTGACTCTGAACTTTTATAAAGAATATCTCTTTGGATTTGAGACTTTAGTCATTGCAACTTTACAGATCTTCTTTATGCACCAAGAGCTTGTAACACTCCAAAGAGAAAGGAAAAATTGAAATCGCATCATATGACCCCTTTAAATCTAAAGACTTGTCAGTTTACCTCTCCAAATGTGGCAGGAGTAAAAGGCAACGTGGAAGTCCCAACAATGTATTTCGCAGGAGTCTTCAATCTCTGTGCAGCCTTTGACACAAAATAACAAAGTGTCAGCCTCTATATTACATAAGCTGGTAGTTCTCACCTGGTTTGCCAATAAATCGCTACACAAAACACATCAGCAAAAAACACATTAATGCAAACAAACCCATATTTATTTGTAGACTGGGCCATAACTGGGGTGCTTAAAGATGCATGATTATATAGGTACTTGCATTTTATTATTTGCATTTAGCATCAGAACAGACCTGAAGACTCATTTGGAGTCATGACACACCAGTTATAACTCAGTCACTAACAAATCAAAACGCCACACCTTTTCGTGGATGTAGCTGACCATCTCAGGGAATGACGGCATAGGCCTCGATCCCTCTTTCTCGGTCTTCGTAGAGGGGAGAGACCTAAGTGCTCGCCGAGCCTCCCCAGACACCTCCTCACGACTGAAGACACAGGCCATATGATGTACATCTTTCATGACAACACTTCCTGGAGTTCTTTCAAGTTTTCAATTAAGCGTTAAGTATACTCACGGATCTCCTGCAGCAAGCAGTAAGAGATATCTAGAGGCAACATGATCAGGAGCAAACACTGCGCTGGCAAATTTCATCGCTATTTGGCGCACCTGTACCTCCGGCTAACACAAAGCCATACACAACAGGACATTACACACTAAATTTATTATTATTATTTTGTATTTATTCATAGACTCAAAATTGGGTTAAATAACTTGTTGTATCATAAAGTTGAGTAATTTCATATTTAGTGTTGACATTTTTGTTTATTCCTTCTAGGTGCTTGTAATAAGGCAGTTTGAAATAATAACAAACCTTTGTGATATATGCAGCCACAAGTGCTTCCATTAGGTTCAAGAGTGCCCCCTGAAGATTAACGTATGCTCCCACCATCATCGACAAGGCCTCCTGAATGGCCAATCGCACATCAGCATCCTCCTGTTTCCATTGTGAGAAAGAAACTAGGTTAAATTTTTACAACAGGTCACATAGTAATAACTGGATAACTACAATACAAAATTTATATCAAACAAACCTTGCACATGGACTCAAAAAACTGCTGTACCAATGCAATGTCTTTTGTGAAAAGCTGAGGCATTCGACTATTATGGCAATGAGGAAAAAGGGAAAAATACATTTTACACATTTTAATTCCTATTAAAGTTACATTATATAAAATAAAACTTAAAATATATTATTTACTGAAATATATTTAGTTATAAAATTACCTTGAAAGTTTTCCAACAGCAGAATAGGCCACACATAGAAGTTTGGGGTCCTTATAATAAAATAATAAATTAAGGTCATTTTGACGGATACTTCTGAAAAAGCCAAAATTTGAGTTACAACTAAAACCTAAATTGTTCAGCATGCATTCATACCTCTTTATATTCATTAATAAGCTTGGTAAGTCCATTCAGCAGCATCAAACCCAAAGGTTTGTTGGTATCAGGGCACCTACAGATTAAACACACAATTATTTTCTCCTCATCTGATGCAAATGCACACAAAATAGGAAAAGCACTTAAACTACTCGTTTTATACATGGCTCTAATACAGTGGGGATCCCCTGCTGATTTTGTAAGTTTGGCCACTTACAAAGAAATGAAGGGTCTGTAATTATTATGGTAGGTTTATTTTAACGGATAGAGACAGAATACCAACCAAAAAATCCAGAAAAAAGCATATTATATAAAGGTTAGAGATTGATTTGCATTTTGGTGCGTGAAATAAGTATTTGATCCCCTACCAACCAGCAAGAATTCTGGATCCCACAGATTGGTTATGTGCCCATGTGGAACACAGATTAGTCCTGTCACTTTAAGAAGTTACTCCTAATGTCAGCTAGTTAGGTGTATAAGACACCCATCCACACAATCTGTATCTTCCATTCCAACCTCTCCCACCACCATGGGCAAGACCAAAGAGCTGTCAAAGGATGTCAGAGACAAGATTGTAGATCTGCACAAGGCTGGAATGGGCTACAAGACCATCAGCAAGAAGCTTGGTGAGAAGGAGACAACTGTTGGTGCGATTATTTGGAAATGGAAGAAATACAAAACAACCATCAATCGGCCTTGGTCTGGAGCTCCGTGCAAGATCTCGCCTCATGGGGTAAGGATGATCATGAGAAAGGTGAGGGATCAGCCCCGAACTACATGGGAGGAGCTTGTTAATGATCTTCAGGCAGTTGGGACCATAGTCACCAAGCAAAACATTGGTAACACACTACGTCGCAATGAACGGAAATCCTGCAGTGCCTGCAAGGTCCCACTGCTCAAGAAGGCACATGTACAGGCCCATTTAAAGTTTGCCAATGAACATCTAAATGATTCAGAGAAGGTTTGGGTGAAAGTGCTGTGAGCTCTTTGGCATTAACTCGACTCGCCGTGTTTGGAGGGAGAGAAATGCTGACTATGTCCCCAAGAACACCATCTCTACAGTCAAGCACGGATGTGGAAACATTATGCCTTGGGGCTGTTTTTCTGCTAAGGGTACAGGACGACTTCACCGCATTGAGGGGCAAATGGATGGGGCCATGTACTGTAAAATCTTGGACGAGAACCTCCTTCCCTCAGCCAGAACACTGAAGATGGGTCATGGATAAATCTTCAAGGATTACAATGACCCAAAACATACCACCAAGGCAACAAAGGAGTGGCTCAAGAAGAAGCACATTAAGGTCATGGAGTGGCCTATTTTCCACTGTGGAAAATCTGTGGAGGGAGCTGAAACTTCGAGTTGCCAAACGACAGCCAAAAAACCTTAAGGATTTAGAGAGGATCTGTAAAGAGGAGTGGATCAAAATCCCTCCTGAGATGTGTGCAAACCTGGTGACCAACTACAAAAAAACGTCTTACCTCTGTGCTTGCCAACAAGGGTTTCTGCACCAAGTACTAAGTCATGTTTTGCTTGGGGATCAATTACTTTTTTTTCTCACTGAAATGCAAATCAATCTCTAACCTTTATATTAGGGATGTTCATTTCGGTTATTTTTCCTTACCGACAACCGATGCTCATTAACCGATTATTAACCGGTAACCGAATAAATAGGCCTATATGAGAAATATATCTTTACTTAAATAATAAATTAAGAAAATGAAAGAAAAACTGTGCAACAAGTAGCCTAGTATGCAGTTTCGTTTCATTTTTGTGCTGCGGAAAGGAAACCAGTGGCATCTATTTTCAAGTCCATCGTCTTTATTCACATCAGCTCACGGGCACCTAAGACCCCACGCCTTACACTACCTTGACAATAATGCAGCCTGTTCATTATCATAATAAAATGCAGTCAGTGGAAAAGTGAAAAATTTAAGGGGGTCTGAATACTTTCCGTACCCACTGTATGTAGTAAAATCTGTGCCGTTAAGTGTTATTACTGTACCGTCGTGATGTTATGCAAAACATTTTGTTTTACGTGGCTATTGGAACGTGATTGAAGTACATAAATAATAATTTGCCATTCAAATACATCGCGAATACGGAAACATTTGATTTTGTGTCGAATGAGAGACCCAACGTTGGTTTCAGTTTCGTTTTAGCCTAAACGAATTCGTCTTGGCTCGTCGTTTAGATTGCTATAGCTTCTTATATTTTTAATTCTTGTTGTTTTCTAAATACTGTAAATTGAAAGGCTTTGTTGTGGAGTGAGGGGTACTAAAATAGTCTATGTTTACAGTGTTTATTATAATGTTTATAAACATTTCACGTTGGCATTAGGCCTATTTCTGAATGAAATAATAAAATGCGACTTATGGTTTTTTTTTCTCTATTAAAAAAAATAAATTGTATATGCGTAGCGTATTTTAACCATGCACCAAACCTTTTTAAATATTTTGATAAATTACTGAAAAAAATTTAATAAATTACTTTTTAAACCATTTAACTGATTGTATTAATCAATCGTCAAAATTCTTATGAGTCGGTTAATGGTTAACCGGTTAAAATGAACATCCCTACTTTATATAATGTGTATTTCTGGATTTTTTTGCTTGGTATTCGGTCTCTATACATTAAAATAATCCAACCATAAAAATTACAGACCCTTCATTTTTTTTGTAAGTGGGCAAACTTACAAAATCAGCAGGGGATCAAATAAATATTTTCCCCACTGTATAGCAACCTATTATTTGTATAGTAGTAAATGTGATTTTCCATGTGATTTTCTAGAGATCATTGACACTTACACCATACAGATATGATGTACAAACTGCAGAGTGAGGAACAGAAGTTTGTTGTTGGTGTTTGCTCCAAAAAGTCCATCATAGACAACCTAAACAAACAGACAATCACTGTAACGAACAACCTTTGAACAAGTTAGGACATATTACTTGCCTGTCCCTATTTGTCTCTTTCAACATGCATCTCAGCTGCATTTACTTTCATTCTGTCAAACATAATCAATCTGACCTGTATATTAGCAGGAAAGCACTCAGCAGCCAGCCTGGAGCGGAGAAGATGAGGCAGAATCTTCATCTTGACTCTAGTGCTGACCGGCTCATGCTTTAGCTCCTGTTTGACTGTGGCACCCTGGGTAAAAACACACACATTATGTAGAACACCTTACTGAATATAAAAGTCGAATGCCTCTTGTGTAATGAAAATACTTACTTTAGTTTTGACTGGAATATCACCCAGGTAAACTTTATACATTTTGTTGATAATGAGTGGATTGTTCCAGTCAATAATGCTGCAATATAAAAAGACACGAGATGAGTTTCAATATCAAGACCTCATGATTTAATTTGATATATCATTACAGAAAGCCTCACCTCTGCTTGCTTTTCAGTTCAAGATCAGCCGCCGTGGCGACACTGTGTCTGGTGTCACTTGAAGCCACAACTAAGTGAATGACTGTTTCAACCTCAGGCACCTGCTCTGCCTCTATGAACTTCACAATTCCCAATTTACACTGCAAACACAATGATCAAGAGGTTACTCAGTGAAGAATCAGAAAGAGTAAACTGGTTATTTCAGAACAACAGACAGAAATAAAGCAAAATATCTCCCATTAAAAACAACAAATATGCTCCAACATATTTTCTTATCAACCTCACCTGCTCCAGTTGCTCTGGACTCCACTGAGCTTCTCCAATGACTCGTTTAACTGCATAAACGCTCATTCCTGGAGGAGGCTGAGGGAGACCTTGTGCTGACGCGGCTCCTGCTCCAGATCCCCCTTGTGGAGATGAAGGAGCCGGACGACTTGGAGGCTCGTTTAACACAAACCTTGATATAATTTGAAAGATAGGGTTAATGGGAATTATGAAAACAGCATTAACATTACCAACTACAACTTATTGTACATATCCACCTGACATACCCATATGGCATCAGAAGAACATCAAGCATGAACTCTAAGAGGAGTTGAACAGTTTTGGGCCTCTCCGTCAGAACAAATGGGGAAGCTTTAGATGGCTCTGATGGATATTTCATATGATACAGTGTAGGAATCAGCAGGTGCATCAGACTAGAGGGAGAAGACAAAGACTACATCAATACTGTTCAATACTGACATTTAATGCATGTGTAAATATTAATATAGAAATATGTATATATACACTGCCATTCAAAAGTTTGAGGTCTGTAAGGTGTTTTTTAATGCTTTTATTCAATTTAATACTTGTATTATAGTTTTGAAACAAAATTCTATTTCTAGAATTCTATTAGAACAAAAGTTCTATTTCAAATAAATGCTGTTCTTTTGATCTTCCTATTTATCAAAGAATTCAGAAAAAAATATATCATGGTTTCCAAAAAAATTAAGCTGTTTTCACCATTGATAATAATAATAATAAGAAGAAAAAAAATATTTTAAATATCACATTAGTACTGCCCTTCAGTTTCAGGGAAGATAAAATAAGTATAATTTACCCTGACCATTCTGTTCAAAAAGTTTACACTTTTTGACTTTGGTAAAAATCAGGGCCCGTATTCATGAAAAATCTTAGTGCTAAGAGTTGCTCCTAGTAACAAAATTCTAAGAAAATTCTCCTTAGATGATTCCTCCTAAAATTAAAGAAAAGATCCTAGTAATGAAAAAAGTAATTCAGAAAGCATCTTCACCCTTAAAAGAGGTCTTAAGGTCCAAAATTGTTAGGAGTACGGATGAGGACTATTAAGAGGCTTAAGAGTTTCTTTAGCAGTGGAGAAAATGGACGAAAACATGAAGAGGGAGAAGAAATTTGTTGCACACAATGCATGACACATTAGATTGTGCAGGGATTATGTTTGTGACCGATCTTATTAGAGACACGCTAACATCTCCGGCACCGCGCAGAAATGCCATAGCGCCAGAAATTGAAGAAATCACTACATCAACTACACTAACATATTTGGCAACTGGAAAAATGCAACTATGCAGCAGTGATGATTTGGGTCTGTCACAAACTTCTATAAGCAAAGTGATCACACAAACAATTACCATATTGTGTCGCTGTTCATTTCCCATCCAATACAAGTACGACATTAACAGCATGGTAAATAAAAAATAAAGAATATATATACATATATAATGTGTGTGTGAGAGAGAGTATGGTAAAACAGGAAAAATTACGCCTGTAATTTCAAAGTGAAGGCTTATAATAGACCCTACACTTAAAAGCGCTCTTTTATTTCCTTCTTGGACAACCAACCAATCAATCACAGTCTTCAAAAGACTGTGTCATACCTAGCAATGGGGTCAGCCCCGCCTCCTCACTAAGATGAAAGTTTTTGTCTTTTCCTCACTCAGAGTTGCTCTCAGATTGGTCCTGAATCGCTCTTAAACCAAGACTCCTACGTAGAAATTTTTAAGCAAAATTAGGAGCTTTCTTAGAGGAATCTTAGAAGCTTTAAGTAAATTTAATAAATAAATTCTCTCCAATAAAAATGAAAATCCTGATTCTTCACTACATCACCAAATCTGTATATTCTGAAGGATCATGTGACACTGAAGACTGGAGTAATGCTGAAAAATCAGATTTTCCATCACAGGAATCAATTAAATATCAATGGAAATAGAAAATACTTGTTTTAAATTATAACAGTTTTTCACAATAATACTGCTTTTACGGTGTTCTTAATCAAATAAATGCAGCCTTGGTGAGCATAAGAAACTTCTTTCAAAAATATAAAAAATTCATACCGACCTCAAACTTTTAAACAGTTGTGTATATATTTAATAATAAATACATTTCATTAGACAATATTTTATCATATACTATAAATGTGCTTATAACCAGCTACATTCTACCTTAATAATGAAAACAACAATGTTTCATTTCAAATGAAGCTGAAACTAACCTGTCCTGTTGGGGCTGAGGCTTGCCCTCCATTGCTGTGAGTAGAGTAGGTGCAAGCTCACACTGTTTGGATACCTCCAACCTAGGATAGCCTATCTTTATGTAGATGATAGTGAAGTTCTGCAAGCACAAACACAGTCATGACAATGAAGTTCTTACTTCATAATATGGGAATATATTCAGCATGAAATGGTGACACATCTCTAGTGGTGATAGTAACATGTGGGGATACGATCATACCGTGACAAAAGATGCAGCAGCAGGGTCCTGATACTGAACCAACAGAGTCTCTACAGGAAGCTGAATCTTGGGTCGACTCTTTATCCTTTTGTTTAGGTGTACCAGCAACTCCATAACCTGGAGAGGGCAATAACAAAATCCAGTTCTTTAATAGATCTTCTTTGAAATTATTCTCATGGGTCCTACAATGCATCCCTAGAGGAATGACATTAATAATGTAGAGTTTTGAACTTGCATCTCTCACATAAACACGTATACAAAAGCATTCATTTTTTCTATTATCGTTACATTGGTTTTCAACCATTACAAACCCAAGGATCATCAAGCAGACCACAAGTCAACACAGGGACTCCCATAAACACTTTATTAAAACTTCCATTAAAAACATTAATTAATAATTTTCACATATTTTGTAATACGCAAAAGATCATTCTGTATAGACCTTATGTGAGCAGCCATCTTTCGAATTTTGTCTTTAAAGAGTAATTAGCCTGTGAAGTGGATTTGCTTATTGTAGAGTTAACGAAAGTTATCATGTGCATTGTAATATTCGAAGCAGATGTCATAACAGATGTCAGTAAACTGGGAAGATTTTAAAATGAGCAGTTCATTCATAAATTTGTACAACCAAACCTTCACGCTGTGGAAATACAAACCAGAATACAGAAAACAACAAGTGCAGAACTGAAAAGGGGCAGGGCTATATCTATATTTGAACCCTTTACAACAGTGACTGTATGATTTCGAGATCCATCTTTTCACACTGATGGCAACAAATATACTTATATGCAACTATTACAAAGACTGAAAACATTCACTTATATTCAAGAAGGAAACACAATGCATTAAGACTTTTTGAACAGGGTGATGTGTACGTTTTTTTCTTATTTTAAATATCCTATTTTTTCAATTTAGTACTGCTCTTCAGAAGCTACAGACGCCGTTTCAAAGAAGATTAGGATTAGAAGTGTCAGAAATGCAAGAAAATTATTTTATATGTACTTTTTTGCCACAAAATCGAAAATTCTGATTCTTTGCTATGAACGGTTTTCTTTTTCTCACACACTTACTTTCTTGCGAACCCCCTCTTGCACACTGGATAGTTTGAGGAGGACAGGAGGCAGGAATTTGGATATAATATCCTGCAACTGCTCATCTGTTTCTGCATGACCCAAGCGCAAAAACACACGCTCCAACTGGTCTATAATGGAAAACAAAGAGAAAGCAGGAATTCGTAAGTTGCAGATACAGTGTTCAAAATAAGCAGGGCTAACTTAGCTATTTTCAAATTGATTTGAATGAAAAAAATCTCACATACTTCCTATATGATCACAGGTTAATTATAAGAAGCTTATATTTTAGTTAAATCCATTTATTAAAGAGACACTGAGAATTACTGCAATGCATCATGTCCCTTGCATAAGTGCATTTCACCGGCTCTCTATAAATCAATTTACAATAAAATTATTTAACAAGCTTGCAATGAACAACAGAAGATAAGAATTACTGTAAATACAGATAAACGGTCAATATAGACGCTATAATCGCTAACGTTAGTTGGTTAGCCTGTGATCTGAATAGCCTCACTGCTAACCGACGTTAACGGTTATTATCTACTACATACTTATTTCTCACGCTGTCAATAAATGACAACCAGACCAGGACCACAATGACGTTTAGATAAGGCTATTTTCACGGTAAAAAGAGGTTGTAGTGTCCTCTAAATTAAAAAAACCCAAAAGAGGTACTTTCATTTTGGAGCATGACTGAGCATTGGGCCTCTGTAAGTAAATACTAGCCGGCTAGCTGCCAAACTGATATTCACTTTGCAAATACTTATTTATGTAACTACAGATAGACAAACAGACAGCACGGTGAACTCAGTCTTCATAAGAGTGACAAATAATGAAGAGGGTCTTGAAAACAAGTATGCAGTAATGAAGAAATAACGCATGTAGAATGAGTTAAACTTACTGAGCTCGTCCTGTGCAGCCATGTTTGAAGTGAAGTCTCCAGCAGCACTGCCACTCCTAAGACAACACCTCGATCTCTCTCTATCTCTATCTCTCTCTCTCTCTATCAATTTTCAATTTTTTTCAATTCTATCAAGCTTTATCAGCATGATTGTGTAACATAATGTTGCCGAAGCATTAACATATATAAAAAGAAAGAAAAAAACAATAAAAAAACAGATAATAAATAAAATCCATCATCTCTCTCTTGTTGAAATTAAGATTTACTTCATACAATGAAAAATGGTACAAAGCAAATAAAATAGTTGTCTAAATTAAAAAGATAAACACATTTGACAAAGGACATACATTTATTATGCAATATAATTATACAAAGAATTAAACAAATTAAAACAAAATTATTAGTATGAGCTTATAATCAATACATACATTTCTAAGGCCTCTAAATTATTAACATAATCAAATCTTTGCTGAAAAATCTGTTGTAAAAATCTTCTATGTGCATTCTGCCTATGACTGATAGGTCATACTTGTTTAGTTAGTAAAAGACCTTTTAGTATCATTCTAAAAATTGTCCACCTTCAGGCTGTGGTAACGTAAATGTAAGAATCAGAATCAGATTCATTGCCAGGTATGTTTACGCATACAAGGAATTTGTTTTAGTGACAGAAGCTCCACAGTGCAACAAAATGAGTGACAAGACAAGACACAGAGAAAAAAAGAGTAATATACAAATATACAATGTACAAAATAGCAAAGACACAATATACAAAATAGACAATTTTGTATGTACAGGTAAGGTATGTGCAAATTTGAAATGTAAATAAGTATGTGTGTTAAATGTATAATAGTGTTGTATTCCACGCTCCAAGAATATCTTTTATATTGTTATTTATATTTCAAGAACAATATCAATTTCAAGAACATTTATTGAACTGAACTGAAGCAACTTTACAGGTACATTATTATCCATACAACATTTTAGGAGGAAAAAACAGGCTTTTGGAGTTTATTTGTAATTCTCAGTCATCACTGTATTGCATTGAAATGGTTTGCCCTCCAGTGCAGAGCTTTCATCACAAAACTAAGCAAAAAAATATAATCTTACTAAGATATATTTTTTGGGAGATATAGTGACAACTGATATTTATTTGCATGTATACTGGATATAAGTATTCTGCTATACTGTTATACTAAAAATCTCTTGATTTACATTATAAGCTACCTGAATTTCATCTATTTATCTTTTTGGCTAAGTTCCATAATTTTGCTCAGTTTGTGCCTCTGAATTTTTTTTCTTCCATGAGAATGAGCACTATTTTCTCATTATATCATAGTACTATATGGGCCATAAAACCCTGATGTGTCAAATACAAAACATGAAACATACACAAACTTTCCCGCGTGTGTGTGTGTGTGTGTGGTCAAAAGTTTTAAAAAAACTGTTACATTAAAAATATATATATTTTCTATTCTTTACTATTAGACTATTACTTTAAAAGTAATTGTTCTTAAAATATAATACAAATTCCAGAGGGAGACCTTTGAGAATTAGCCTTCTGATAAAGTCTATAAATTGGCATCACAAATGAACAGCTTTACATGAAGTTTTAACTCAAACATGATGTGTTGATTGACATAAATTTGTATAGTGGAACCATCATGAGGATACTAAAAAAGTTAATGGGGTTTAAAAAGTATGAGGGAAGCTCTCTTCTTTCTTCCTGGGAACTTAAGTCAGATGGGGATGCTTAGTGGATGGTGGACTGTGGGAGAAAAACAGGAAAAGGCTAGAGAAGATTACAAGACACAAAAAAAGCAATTCAGACAGACACATAACTGTTTGTGTTCTCCAAATAGGGAAGGGAGTTTTCCCACTAGGCCTACTGTCTGTTTGATTTTGTTAAACATGTTTCACTCCTGTAACTTAATTTATCACACTTATAAAGGAAATGCAATTATGTCACATTTTAATAAAAACGTAATTCAGAACAGCTTTTTTACGCTTTTACTGCAATGCTCTACTGACTGACAAGGACTTTTAATTTGAATGAGAAACGTTTGCCATTTCATGTGCATGCATTAATTGGATATATTTAATAAGATCATTTCACTAGTGGAATACATTTAGGTCAACGTTTGGTTGCAGACATTTGGAGTTGACATGGAAGTGTAGATGAATTAAAAAAATAATTTTTACACTAGTTTAGTTTAACTTTATTGTCTGTCCAGATTTCCTGAACAGAAATTCATCTTTGACACTGGCATAGAAAATACATCCTAACAAATAATACTACACATTCACATATCACATAAAAAATGAAAAAATAAAATGAATACAATACAATATATATGTATGCCCACACACATGCATACACATGTGTACACACACCTACCCAGAAAGATACCTCATGATAATACCTCACTTAAGAATTTGGCTTAAAACAGTCACCGCCAATGTTACAAATGATCTTTTATATAGGTTCTTTTTAGCCAGCAGTATACGCAGCCTGCGCCCTGTAGGAAGGGCCTCAAAGCAGGAATGAAGTAGATGAGTTTGGTCTGAATATACTGCAAATAAATAATTAAATGTAGGCTATTTGGGGAAGGTAATGTATTCTGCAAGTCTAATCACAAGACACGCACGATTTTCCCCCCGCGACATAAGCGATGCGTGATTTTGATCATCAGCTTGGCTGGCAACAAATGATGCGCGCGCCTGCAAAAGAGGCAAAGAAAGGGGGAGCTGGGGTCGAAATCTTAATATCACGTGTATTGCTGCACAGTAAAAGCCATGTTGCTTAACAACTGTGTCAGACAAGACAAGAGGGAAAAGTTGTCGTTGTCGTTCGTAGAAAAACATTCCCCGGCCCGCCTCCTGAATGAAAATACGTGAGCCCTATTTTCCACGCCTTCAAAAACAAGGAAAATACCCCAAAATACGAGATTTTTACCGGATGGGTGTTTGGTTTCTGCTCGTAACCCAAGAGAAAACGATGAGCCTTACGTCTGATAAAATGCTAGCTGAACACAGTATTGTCAGAGGTAGGATTGTTTGTTGTTTTTGCGCTGAATCGGATGGCAGCATTGTAACATCTCGTTGTTGTCACGCAGATAAGAAGTTGCTGCAGAATCGATGGATGTGTTATTTTCCTTTGAACTTCAGTCGAATGCAGTGCACCCATTACTGTTTTCATTTGTGTGCTCGTATTGCGTCCCGTGTTGCTTTGTTATTGCATGCAGGACAGGGCATTGTAATTCTGTACTGACTCTTTGCCAAGAGTAAATATTATAGCATTGCACATTCATTTTGTTGACTATTTATAATATTATTGAATATTATAGATATATAATATATTATAGATTGCAGCAGTGAACCCTTCTAATGTTTCATTGAAAGAATACTATGCTCTTATTTGGAAACAGGATTTGTGACATATAAACACACACACACACACACACACACACACACGTTTGTTTCTGTGGATTGTGGGGACTTTCCATAGACTGATATTACTTTTATACTGACCAAACTATATTTTCTATCCCCTAACCCTAAACCTAAACCTACTCCTTACAGAAAACCTGTTTGCATTGTTACACTTTCAGATAAACATCATTTAAACGTAGGCTGGTCCCCACAATGTAAAAAATCTCAGGTTTTCCTATCCTTGTACTATCCACACACGCACACACACACACACACACACACACACACACATATACAGTGTATATATATACACATATATATATATATATATATATATATATATATATATATATATATATATATATATACACTGTATATGTATGTGTGTGTGTGTGTGTGTGTGTGTGTGTGTGTGTGTGTATGTATGTATAATTTCCATTTTTAATCAAATTGCATAAAATAATTTTTTTATGTTCTGTCTGTCTATCCTGAACCATGTTCTTTCACCTTTGACCTTTTGATTGTTTTTTTTTTGGTAAATCTATGGATCATATGTAACCTAAAATTATTTTACATCATCCCATGAAATCAAAATTAGATTAATCTTATTAGCTTTGCTTTCTATATGCTAGTGTACACCTAAAAGTTGACAAAATGATTAGCAGATACACTACCATTCAAAAGTTTGGGATCAGTAAGATTTCAAACAAATGCTGTTCTTTTGAGATTTCTGTTCATTAAAAAATATTTCACAGTTTCCACAAAATTATTAAAAAGCACGGCACAACTGTTTTTAACATTTATAATAATAATAAATGCTTCTTGAGAACCAAATCAACATATTAGAATGATTTCTGCAGGATCACATTACACTGAAGGCTGGAGAAATAGCTGCGGAAAATTCAGTTTTGCCATCACAGGAGTAAATTACATTTAAAAATATTAAAATAGAAAAGAGTTATTTTAAACTTTAATATTTCCCTTTTTTAACTTAATAAATGCAGCCTTGGTGAGCATAGGAGATTTCTTTCAAAAACATTTGAAAAATCTTACTAACCCCAAACAATTGTATATGCATTTAAAATTCTCGGAGTCTCTGATGACTCATCATGTACTAAAGAGATTTCTGCCCAATCAAATGTTCACGAGAATGAGAGCATCCTGTAACCACAAGTAGTAAATTGTAGTTCATGACTAAAGGCTGTTTTATTGATTGTTAATATAATAATATATAATAATATATAATAATATAATAATAATAATAATAATTATGATATAATGAAGGACTTCAGTATTTCCTGCCCACTCTTCCTGTTTCAACAGGAAATATGTCAATACCGGAAAGAAAGTGTAATTGTAAAAATTTGTATTTATACTTTGATTGAGCAAATGTTTTTTCCCTGTTTACACTAAGGCGATCTGCCCAAGTGAGGTGGTGTGGTGCTGACAGATATGGAGGTGGGAAGTCTGCCTGTCGAGCTTTGGCGCCTCATCCTGGCATACCTGCCTCTGCCAGATCTGGGTCGATGCTGTCTGGTGTGCAGAGCCTGGCGGGAGCTCATTCTGAGTTTGGATAGCACACGCTGGCGCCAGCTCTGTCTAGGATGCCGTGAATGTCGCCACCCAAATTGGCCCCGTCGCCCCCACCTGCCCCCGGTTTCCTGGAGAGAGGCTCTGCATCAGCATGCTCTTGCCAGCCGTACATGGACCCAGAATGGCTCGGACCTCCACTCGTCCGCCTGCCTCCATCTTTTCCGCCGGAGAAAAGACCGCAGAGTTTGGCATGCCGGGACCATAGCAGGAGGTGGCTATGAGACTCTTAGGGGAGCGCTGGCTGCAGCAGGGCCATATGATAAGGTGGTGCTCCACGCGGGTGTGTATGAGGAACAGGTGGAGGTGTCCCTCAAGGTGCCTGTGGAGATTGTTGGATTGGGCAAGTTGGGGGATGTGTCGTTGTTGGTTAGCTTTGATCAACAATGCCCAACAGCGAGGCTGTGCAATCTGGTGTTCATGCCAGCATGGTTTTCACCGGTGGTTTATAAGGTGAGTTTTGATACTTCCACATCAAAAGCATGCAAATTGTAACATCTGTGCTTATTCAACCAGAAAACACTGGCATCCATAATTGGCTGAACACATTCTCTAAACCCTATTAACTGGGGGCTTCATCTCAGTGCCCGTAAAAATCTGTGATTAACTCCACTGTCAGCATCAAAATCTGTAATTGCTTCAGCCCCTTAAACTTCAGCAATTGTGTGTTCTTTCTCCATGTGTTCTGTGTGTGTCTATATCTGTCTATCTGTCCATCTATTTAGCTATCTGTCTGTCCATCCATCCGATGATCCATATGTTTATGTTTTTCTGTCTGTTCGTCCATTCATCATCCATCCATCCATTCTATGTCTATTCGCCCATCTATCTATCCATCTTTTAAAAATATAAATATGTAATTATCTGTATATCGGTCTATCTATTCATCCCTCCCTACCCATGTAGGACATGGTTTTCCAACATTAAGCATGTCATTTGTTATCATCTCTTTTAAATGAACACTCCACTATTTATGAAAATAGGCACATTTTCCAACTCCCCTAGAGTTAAACAGTTGAGTTTTACCGCTTTCGAATCCATTCAGCCGATCTCCGGGTCTGGCGGTAGCACTTTTAGCTTAGCTTAGCATAGATAATTGAATCTGATTAGACCGTTAGCATCTCGCTCAAAAATGACCAAAGAGTTTCTATATTTTTCTTATTAAAAACTTGACTCTTCTGTAGTTACATCATGTACTAAGACCGACGGAAAATGAAAAGCTGCGATTTTCTAGGCCGATATGGCTAGGAACTATACTCTCATTCCGGTGTAATAATCAAGGAACTTTGTTGCCGTACCATGGGTGCAGCAGGCGCAATGATATTACGCAGTGCCTGAAAATAGGCTTATTGGAAGTTACCTAGCTGGGACTATTTTCAGGTGCTTGCTAATATCATATTCGAGCAAGATGCTAACGGTCTAATCAGATTCAATGATCTATGCTAAGCTAAGCTAAAAGTGCTACCGCCAGACCCGGAGATCGGCTGAATGGATTCGAAAATGGTAAAACTCAATTGTTTAACTCTAGGGGAGTTGGAAAATGAGCCTATTTTCAAAAATAGTGGAGTGTTCCTTTAACTGAAGCTTGATTAAGAAAAGTTCCACTGCCTTTGCCACTCTTTAAAGGGGTCATGACATGGATTTTTATTAGCATTTTAATATGTTCCTTGAACTTATAATGTTAATCTAGTTTTTTGCACACACAAAAAAATTATATGTGGAAAAATTATTATTTTCAACCCTCATTCTGAGCCTCTGTCTAAAATTACTTGTTTTTAAGGGGCGGGTCTTTTAAGGCTTGTCTGGAATTGGCCACTGTTATGATTGTCTAACGTCCTTGCATAGGAAACAGTATCAACACCTCCTCACTATTGCATGTGAGTGTTTTGACAACATGATCAAAATAAAACGGTCATTTCCAGATAAAGCATTATGAAACGGTTTGTGATGCAGCTGCAGTCAGATCTAGAACCACTTCATCTTTCAACAAATGTTTCTTTGCCTTGCTCTTGAGGCAGTGTTTATGCAAATGTTTGTGCCCGGGTGACGTCATCTTGCACCTCAAATCCAAAACGAGCAGTTTTGGAGCTTGATTAAATAAATGCTTAGTTTACAATGAGGAGGATGTTTTAAGCTATGAAACTTGCATGTTGATGAAATGGGACAAATACCTCTTATATGCCAAAAGATCAAGGCTAAATTAATTTCTCATGTCATAACCCCTTTAAGACTTCATACAGAAAACAGTAAATTGATATTGAAACAGTGTTAAATTGTATTAAGATAATCTGATTCTTATTGAGACACTGTTAGTTTTCCTATAGTGTTAAAATTACATATTTTCTCTTGTTTCTTTCTTAGACGTCTTCTGGTCATGTCCAGTTGGACAACTGTAACTTTGAGGGCTGTCAGCTGCACATCCGGGGTCCAGGGACGTGTCAGGCTCGTTTCTGCTCATTTGCCCAGGGCAGCTCAGCCCATTTTCTGGGGGTGACCATCAGTTTAATGGACAGTTGTGAGTTCTCAGGGGGAGATTCTGCCTCTGTCACTGTGGAAGGTGCTCCGGTCTCTGAACGCAACTGGGCCTTCAAACACCTGGTCGCCTTGGCCAAGACCTTCACCATGATGACTAGTAATGGGTCAACTGAAATATCTAATCAGGGCGGGAAAGACAGTGTGGGTGCTGGTAGTCATGTAAACACACCCTTGGAAGGAGTTAACACAATGGAGGACTGGAATAAACAGGAAGTAGATTGGGAAGCAAACTGGGCAAAACAGAAAGGTGGAGGTAGTCTTCTTCCAAGTCAGGATGGTACAGTGATTGAGGAGAATGGCATGGAAACATCGAGTGAGTCAAGTGAGGAAGATGATGAGCAAGACGGCGAGAAAGGCACAGGCTTAAAACTTTCATATGATCAGCACGGACTAGCGCATCTCTCCAAAGCAGATACGCCTGATTCTTCTGCATTTCCTGCACTGTTGAGTCTGTCTGCAGAACTGCAGAGGGATGCAGAGGCGCGGGACTTGGCTGCATTGGTTCAAGGCTGCCTGCTGCGGCGCTGTCTGCTGCGTGATGGAAAAGGGGGTGTGCACTTGTGCAATCACGGTCAAGCTCGACTGGAGGCCAATGTGTTCAGAGGGCTCAATTATGCAGTGCGCTGCATCCAGAATGCCAAAGTGTGTAAAACCTGCGTCTTAATGGCCCTTAAAGCTGATGTGTGAAATTTTGCTTACCTGAAAATAACTTTTCCAAGTTTAATGTGCAGAGACAACTTTAAGTAAGCTTTTAGTTGGCTGATTTTCCTGAAAAGTTTAAGTACAGCAGCCTTTGGTGCTTTGGGAAAAACTATTTAATTTGCATATCTCAAAATGAATAGCCATTTTGGAACTGGACAAATTCAGTTGTAACATTTAAAATGATGAATTTGTCATTTTAGAGCTTTAATTTGAACAAAATAGTATAGAATTTTAATACTGACATTAATCCATCATCAGTCAAAAAATTTAAATATTTAAGCACCAGCCATATTTTCTTCATAAAATGTAAAAAAAAAAAATTGTGTTCATTTTATTTCATACTGCTTGTAGCACAAAAATCACAAACAACAGATTGCAATGTCATGAAATATTTTCTGTGAATATGTTTCTAATCTTACTCTCTCTTTTATCTTCTTTTCATGTCCTGGTTCTCTTTCACCAGTGTCTCTTTTTTTATACTGTGTCTTTTTTTCTGTTTAGATGGTGATGTTGCGTAATGAAGTGTGTGAGTGCAAGGCGTCTGGTGTGTTCCTGCGACTCTCTGCTCAAGGTCTCATTGCTGAGAACAACATTCATTCCAATGGGGAAGCGGGACTAGACATCCGCAAAGGGGCTAATCCTATCATACTGGTACACATTTATTTTAGTACGCTAAAAAAAGGAGGAGGAATATGTACAGTATAATTAGATAAAAGTGTTTGTTTTTCTTATACCAATGGCAAATAGTTTTTTCAGTCATGGAAAAAAAATTGTCAATGGCGTAAAAAATGCGTATGTTTCTCTTATACAGATTTGCTTTTAAATGAATTAGTGTAATCAGAAGAGCTAGTGCAGAGGAAAGTTTAGAAAATATAGTGGAATTTCCACCATGCCAGATAATTTTCTGTGGTACATTGTTTTTTCTTTCCCTTTCTTTTTTCCTGGCTATAGTGTAATAGAATCCACAGTGGCTTGCGTTCTGGGATTGTTGTCCTGGGCAACGGGAGAGGTTCTATCCGCAGCAACCAGATCTACGGCAACAAGGAAGCTGGCGTGTATATTCTTTTTAATGGCAATCCTGTTGTCAGGTATACAGTGCAGGGGTTATTGTGTTTTATTCAAATAAAGTTGGATAACAAGAAAAAAATTAGATGTATTTGTTTAGTATCATGAAACTAAAAAGAATGAAGATCTGATTTCTGTTTCTTTCTCTCTTTATGACAGTGGAAATCACATTTTCCAGGGCCTTGCAGCAGGCATTGCTGTCAACGAGAATGGAAGAGGACTGATCACTGGTCCGTTGACTGCAGTATACCATTTTCTATTTGCCGTTTAATTGTATATACAGTAGGTGCTTCAAGCACAGTAGACCTTGCCCTTTTCAAGTAGTTTCCTCATGCTCTTGAAACTGCTCAATTAAATTACGCTAAATCAATTTGAATTTCTGCTTTACTTCTCTTGCATCTGATAGAGAATGTTATAAGGCAGAACCAGTGGGGTGGTGCTGATATCCGTCGAGGAGGTGATCCAGTCCTCCGCAATAACTTCATCTGTTATGGCTACTCGGACGGAGTGGTGGTGGGAGAGAGAGGGAGGGGCCTCATTGAGGGCAACCACATATACGGTGTGCATATTTCATATTTATACGTTTAAGGCATTTGGCAGATGTTATCCAGCCTTTGTTCTTTCTGTAGCTGAAATGCATTAGAAATTATTTAAGTGTGTGATCAGGTACAGTGCAACAGTGAGAAGTAATTTTACCATACGCACTGAAAGATAAAATGCTGTGCGACAAAATGTCATCTAGTCAGAGCATTTTTGGCACACATTATTTAGCATATTGGACCTGTGGGTGAGGCTACAACAGAAACCAACACAAACACTGTGTGCCCTAACACAAAAACCAACTGATTTTAAAAATGTTGATTGGGACACAAAAATTAGAATAAGCATTCTGTTTAGATCAATTTAGTACCACACAAAAATTCTCAAAAAAACTGGTAACATTACAAGATAAAATAGTAATATTTTGAGAATTAAGTCAAAATTACAGAGGCATTACATTGCGATGTTAAAGGATTATAGTTCACTGCCAGATAATACATTTCCTGATAATTTACTCACCCCCATGTCATCCAATATGTTCATGTCTTTCTTTCTTCAGTCGAAAAGAAATTAAGGTTTTCAAGGAAAACATTCCAGGATTTTTCTCCACATAGTGGGAGGCAACAGGTTGAAGGTCCAAATTGCCGTTTCAATGGAGCTTCAATGGGCTCTACACGATCCCAGCCAAGGAATAAGGGGCTTATCTAATGAAACGATCATTTTCTAAAAAAAAATAGGTTTAATTTATATAAATTTATATTTTTTCCACTACAAATGCTCGTCTTGCACTAACTCGACTTCACGCATTACGTAATCACATTAGAAAGGTCACGCGTGACATAGGCGGAAGTACTGACCCAGTGTTTACAAAGAGAACATGCAAAGAAAATCAAACACCCTTTACAAAAAAAGGTATAAATAAAACAACGATATCGGACCATTGTGAAGTTGGAGGAGAAAATGTTTTTCACCCTGCTCTACCTTTTTGAACTGAAGTACACAGATGAAGAACTAACCGCGCGTGACCTTTCCAACGTGATTATGTAATGCATGAAGTCGAGCATGCGCATCACAGCGCTAGTGCAAGACGAGCATTTGTGGTTAAGTATATACATTTGTATTTTTCTTAGAAAATGACCAATTGTTTCGCTAGATAAGACCCTTATTCCTCCGCTGGGATCATGTAGAGCCCTTTGAAGCTGCATTGAAACTGCAATTTTGACCTTTAACCTGTTTGCCACCAATGAAGTCCACTATATGGAGAAAAATCCTGGAATGTTTTCCTCAAAAATCTTAATTTCTTTTTCGATTGAAGAAAGAAAGACATGGGGGTGAGTAAATTATCAGGACATTTTTTATTTCTGGAAGTAAACTAATCCTTTGAAGTAAATGTTTTTTGGTCATAACACTTATTACATTATTTACATCAGTGTTCCTCAACCCTGGTCCTGAGCGCCCCCCAACACTGCACATTTTGTATGTCTCCCTTATCTGACACCCATTTCAGCTCCTGGAGTTTCTTTTAATGAGCTAATGAGTTGAATCAGGTGTGTTTGATTAGGGATACACACAAAATGTGCAGTGCTGGGGGGCGCCCAGGACCAGGGTTGAGAAACACTGATTTACATAATTACATTACATGAATTATTTAAATTAATTTGCTGATATTGTTCTGCTGAGTTTCTCTTTGCCAGTTTTACATTTCATGACCACCTTTGTGATACAGTTTTTTTAAAGCTGCTTTGGAATGATTGCAGATCTGTCAAGCTGCTTTGGTTGCAGATTGGGTCAAAAAAAAAGAAGATACTTTTTAGGTCTGATTTAGTACCACAGTAAAATAATTACAAGAATAAAACTGAAAAAAGAGACTTTTTGAGAATGTTTTAATAATAGACATTTGACACGTAATAAAAAGTAAAAAAATAAATTGTTGACTATAATATTTTAAGAATGAAGTCAAAATTACAATGGCCTAACATGTTCAATTCAGAAAAGAATAAAAGGGTCAAAGTTAATTTTTTGGTCATGACATTGTATAATTGTGTGTTTTGTAGGGAACAGAGGCTGTGGGGTGTGGGTAATGTCATCTAGTCTACCTCAGCTCATTGGAAACCATATTACCCATAACCGCATATATGGGCTGGCCGTGTTTTGCCGGAAGGACACGGAGTCTGCTGTGAGCCGAGAGGGCTATCGCTCTTTACAGGAAAGAGAGAGAGGAGTCGGGGTTGGAGAGAGGGACAGAGGAGGTCCTGAGAACTTCAATGAGGAAGGAGAACTGATGGCATGGGAAAGTGATATCGATAGCGAAGATGAACGCTTTTCCTCTCGACGGCCAATCACAGTAGCCCTAGTGGAAAACAACTGCATTAGTCACAACGGAGGTGAGTTGCTGTTAAATATAATTTCTGTGAGGTACAGACTACAGACTTTACAAAGGTAAGTACTGTAGAAAAGTATTAAATATATATTAAATATGACGCTACCCTGGTCTATATATTGCTTTATGTAAGTGTATTGTATGTATGCAGTTAAAGTTGAATATAATATATATCAAACTTAGAGATGGGCAGTAAAATTATATATTTTTGTGACAAACAATCACGCAGCAGAGATTTGGTGGCCCTTGGCATCAGAAAGTTGTAAAACCCCTAGTCAACTTCACCTGATCATATTAGATTGACATCTCAGCCACTTCTGTCTCCTTTTTCTCCTCTGTCTCTCCAGCTGTTGGAGTGTATGTGAAGAGCAATGAGCCTCTGAACGTGGTGGCTAACATGGTGAACAGTAACAGAGGAGACGGCGTGTCTGTCATTCAGAGCGCTCAGCTGACGCGTTTAGTTGGAAACTGTGTCCTCTGTAATGGCTGGACAGGAGTGGCCGTGGACCGAGATTGTCGAGTAGAGCTGCGTGGCAATGGGGTTTATGGCAATAACTGTCACGGTGTCTGCTTCCGGGGCGATGGGCTGATTGTGGAAAACGATGTGGTTGGAAATAATGCTGTTGGAATACGAGTGATGGACAATGCAGATGTTAAAGTGAGTATGCTTCAATTTTACTGTCACATGGTTGAAAAAGTAAAAACATACAGTGGCTGTGTCCGAAATACAGATGTGTTTGTGTCACATCCTTTCTGATAATATGAGAGATTGACAGATACTGTTTTTAAGGCCAATATTGATACTATTTTTAATTATCTGAAACAATATTTGCAGAACTGAATTTTAATAATTTTATTTAAAATTTGTGACAATAATAATGTTAATAAAATAATAATTGACTACAATAAATTTATATCAATACATCCTTTCTTCGTCTTCTTAATAATAGAATACAATAAAAAATATCGTTAGCATTGTTCATTATTAATAATAATACTACATGTATTATATTAGTAATTCATGTGTATATAATAAGTATTATTATTATAATTATTACAATAAGAAATATATGCTTAGAATATATTATTATTAAAAATACTTTAGCCATTAGAAATTATTGCTGTGTCAAGAATTTCTGTCCAATGTAAGAATAACATTAATAGAATATATTACTATTATTATTAATATTACTACTACTACAATAAAAATATATGCTTAGAATATATTATTATTATTATTATTAAAAATAATTTAGCCATTAGAAATTCTTGCTGTGTCAACAATTTCTATCTATTGTAAGCATAAATTACAAAACTGAAAAAATGTAAACATTTTAAAATATTTTATAAAACTGTATAATTATCTTTAAAGGCATCATAGATGTGCCCCTAACTGATGGAGAAGTTATAGAAGTGACTTTTTGCCTTAATGGGAAATAAGCTTTGTAATCATTAAATATTAATGTAGTTATCACTAAAGCCTACCTTTATACAAAAGTACTGGCTGTGTAGTTATTGACTGACAGGGCAGCAAAGCCTTAGGTTTCGGACACAGCTCATGTACTGTTTAAACTACAGTCCCTGCTATCAGATGTTGACATTTGCTTTGTGTTCTGCAGGTATTGAGGAATCGTGTTCAGGTGTTGCGGGGTTATGGGATTTCTGTAAAGGAGAGGGTCCGAGGTGTGGTTCAGGAGAACCTGGTTTATCAGAGCCACTCTGCGAGTACTAAAACCCCCATACGGACAAACAAACAGAACCTGGAGTGTGTTGTACTTAACAACTCTCTGCTCACACCCAGGTTAGATACACTCACGTCATAGGCACAAAACTCTATATGTAGTTTAGAAGAATTCAGTTTCATATATCTACAATATATATATCGTAATATATAGTGATGCACCAAAATGATTTTGTTTTTACCAAAATTAACATCATTATGCCAAAAGCCAAAATTGACAATAATGTTTATTTAATAATCAATTAATCAAATTTATTTAATAACTGACACTAAAATAAGTTGATACAATTTTTTTTCTACTCCAATCCATAATTGAAATATAAACATTTGAACGGTGAATGTAAGAAAGTTGTCAAGAGAGATTTATTAAAACATACATTAAATAATGAAAACAAGTTTGAGTAATAAAGTGCATTTATTTAGCTTCTCAAGCTATGGACATTGAAAGGCTTTCCTGAGATGAAAGTAACCTTACATGACATTGTTTACAAGCTGTTTTATTGATGTCTTTCTCTTCTGATGTTCATTCCTGTTTATTTTGTGCTGTAACTAGTAGTAAAGTGGAAGAGATGATTGGTTCACATTTCGCCCTTCCAAAACCGTTTCAGGCAAAATGGAAAATTAATTTTCTGCTTAACATTTTTGGTTCTGTGCATCGCTAATAATATATGGCACACTATATTTGATCTGTATTACTCTTTCTGTCCTAGATCACAAGCGCTTTGGACCTTAGATAATCCACCTCCTCGTCCTCACAATAGTAACCCTTCTAGCGTCACCCCCTCCACACTTCCTACTCACCTTGCCATCACCATGACAAACAGAATCACTACCTCTGTAGAAAGTGGTTGCCATAACAACAGCAGCATCTTTTGCTCAATTTTATGAGGTACATATTTCCTGGCTTTATAGCTCCACAACATCAGATGGATATTCCTACAATGTTCCCTCAATGTGAACCCTGGGTGAAGGAGGACACCGAGGAGGTGAAGGCACTGCTTCAATGTTGGATGGATGATGAACAATCAGATTAAGCCTCAAGCACATGACGTTAAAATGATCAAAAAGCACATTTTTAATATGATTAACCAAAGTACAGTGGTTCCCAACCCTGGTCCTGGAGGCACCCCAACACTGCACATTTTGCATGTCTCCTTTCTCTGACACACCAATTTTAGGTATTGAATTCTCTACTAATGAGCTGATGACCTGAATCAGGTATGTTTGATTAAGGAGACATGCAAAACGTGCAGTGTTGGGGTGCCTCCAGGACCAGGGTTGGGAACCACTGGTTTAGTAGTCCGATAATCAAACTTTAAAGGATTAAGACCACCTTTTTGATATACTTGGATCTGAAATGAATCAGTCAACTCACTCTAAATTGATCAGTGTTTATGAGGAACTTATTGGAGTTTGGATTTTATCATGTACCTGAAGTCTGGCCGGCTACCAATCCAACTGAAAGCACATTCAGTACAGGACAGTGCAAAACAGCACGTACTGGGTACCGAGATGCAGCCAATCATGAGTTGCATTACATCGAGCGGCAATATTCAACTTTCCTATAAAAACACTCCTGTTTTATGTACATGTGCACATTATTGAAGGGTGAAACTGAAAACTGCCTAATGGAAAGTTTTTTAGATTTTGCAAGAATATTTCAGAAAAGACAATTCAAAGATCCTAAAGGGATAGTCTAACCTAAATATGAAAATGTTGTCATCATTTACTCTATCCTCATAACCCCATGTAATTTCAAACCAGTATGAAGATACTTAGAAGAATACTGGTAATTAAATAGTTTTGGTTCCCATTGATTTCCATTGTACGGAGAAAAAAATACATACAGGTGTAGAGCAACATGAGAGTGGGTAAATGATAACGGATTTTTACATATTTTGTGAACTGTCTCTTTAAATGTGATTTCATAGGCACTGATTCAATAGGCCTATCAATGAATAAGGTTCTATTTGTTAATTACTAACAATAAAAATTAATAATAAAAAATATTTCCAAAGCATTACAACTGCAAAATAAATGGGCATTGTTAGATAATACATTAAAGTAAACTAATAGAACCTTGTAAAGTGTTGCCAAGAATACTTTAATATATTTAAATAATTGTAATACTTATTGAGAATCACCGTTTTAGACCACCACAAGAAAGAGAAAACAAACTGAATATCTAGTTCCACAATTAAGGTGTATAATAATACATTTGACTTACTTGGCATCACTGATGCCCATGTCTCTGTGTAGGAGTGTAAGGTTAGCCGTCTGATCACCCATGTGCAGCAGTAAAGCCAAACAGTGAGCAACCATTTTAATACGCATGGACGAAGACACAGTGCTCCTGAGGCTGTTGAGACAGGCAAAACTTGCATTTATATATGTAATTGTCTGAAATTTGTCAAGTCAAGTCAAGTCACCTTTATTTATATAGCGCTTTTAACAATACAGATTGTGACAAAGCAACTGAACAGCATTAATTAGGAAAATAGTGTCAATAATGCAAAATGACAATAGTAAACACTCATTTTTCAGTTAAAGACAGTTCATCATTGAATTCAGTGATGTCAACATCCAGCTCAGTTTAAATAATATCTTTGCAATTATAATTGAGAGTTAAAAAAAAAAAAGGCGGCAAAAAATGAAGTCAGAATAGGCTGCAGGACTGTGCGTAGTTAGGAAAATACACACCTGCCATGGTGGAAACTCTCCACTGTGAAATTCTTCAGCACATTTTGGATAATGATTCTGGGACATTCATCCTCAATACCAACTGCAAATGACAGTAAAAACAAATCCGTTTTTTTAAATGTTTAAAGGGCACCTATTATGGAGTGATGTCAACATCCAGCTCAGTTTAAATAATATCTTTGCAATTATAATTGAGAGTTAAAAAAAAAAAGGCGGCACAAAATGAAGTCAGAATAGGCTGCAGGACTGTGCGTAGTTAGGAAAGTACACACCTGCCATGGTGGAAACTCTCCACTGTGAAATTCTTCAGCACATTTTGGATAATGATTCTGGGACATTCATCCTCAATACCAACTGCAAATGACAGTAAAAACAAATTCGTTTTTTTAAATGGATTTGTATCATTATAGGGTGGTTGTGTACACACACTGCCAACACATTTGTGTTCAAACAACATTTAAAAGTGAATTTTGCATAATAGGTGCTCTTTAAAAAAACGACAATGGCCATATAAAATGAGCTGAACTAGTTGCAGAGACACAGTAATGAATTCTTTGTTTCTTTTACACTCACATTTGAAGGAGAGACGTTTCTGTAGCGAGGCTTTGATAAGGAAGGACAGGTACCAGGCACATCGAGACTGTCTGTCACGAGCTGCATCCTCTTTGGGAAGTAATTCAAGATGTCTAAGAACAGTCTGTGGACTAGAGAACACAACTGGATGTATAAAAATAAGAATTTAGAACTGATCTGGAGCCAAAATGGCTTCCAGCAGACTTTCCAAACCTGAAAACCAATTCATTTTTATGCCTTTCCAGCCATTTCCAAGAATTTTGAAAATGAATAAAATCTTAAGTGAATTAAACTTAAGCACAATTATTTTTTGCAGGACTTTTGCAGGGCTGGAAAACTATTTTGTTTGCTAATATTTCCAGATTAATGGTGATCCTAAAAGATCATGGAAAAAATAACTGTAATGACATCGTTTTTATAATTTATATATGGCATCAGAAATATTTTTATTAATAATTTATGAATATTTGTGAAAATATGACAAATTAATATTTTTATTAAGCAAGTAAATTATTACATTGATCAAAATTGGAAGCACAATCTAGATGATCTAGTAAATCTAGATAAATGCAGCCTTGAGCAGAAGAGACTTCTTTAAAAAAAACATTACAAGTCTTACTGATCCCAAACTTTTGAGCTGTAGTGTGTGTGTATGTACGTACATGTATGTATATTATATTATATATATATATATATATATACATTACAAGTCTTACTGATCCCAAACTTTTGAGCGGTAGTGTGTGTATGTATGTATGTATGTATATTATATATATATATATAAATAAATAAAATCTGCTCCTGAGGCACAAAATCAGCCTATTAGAATGGTTACTGAAGGATCATGTGAAACTGAAGACTAAAGTAATGAAAATGTAGTTTTATCACAGGAATAAGTTACAATTTAAAATATATTTAAATAGACAACAGTTAAATTAAACTGTAATAATATTTCACAATATTACTGTATTTTCAATCAAACAAATGCAGCCTTGGTAAGCATAAGATACTCATTTAAAATATAAGATACATATTCAAATACATGTAAATAAAAATTTCTTACCAACCAAAAACTTTTGAATGGTATATGCACGTTATAATTAGTATTTATAATTACAAAAAAAACACTTGTCAAATGCATGATGTTCTCCATACCAGTTCTCAGCTCTCATCTTCTGCAGTTCTTCAGGGGTCAGCGCTGCCATCTTTTCTCCAACATCCTTCAGAGAATCAAACTCATTTGGAGACAAAACTAGAAGGAAGTTAAGGATCTTGACACAAAAAAACGCTGTGGAGCGGCGTGATAAAACATGGAGAAGCATATAGAGAACAAAAAAAAGGATACGTTGGTCAAAGGGGTACACATCTTCTGCTTTATCTGCCTCAGTGTTGCATGAAGGGAGGAAGAGGGCTGTATCTGTCTGAGCCTCAGTTTCAACCACTTCATTACGCAGAGCTTAGAGACAGGATCGAAGAGCCAATGTCAACAATACGTTTTAATGTACATTTTATTCATAGAAATTTTGAAAACTCATAGCTACTTACCTTCCACTCCTTTCTGGTTTATGACATTGGTAGCAGCCAGTGCCACAGCCTGCTGAAGAGTCTCGTTGCCCACTTCGTTGAGTCTCCTGGAGCTCAGAGCACGCTTCTGTTTAGTCGTCCCAAAAGCTTCAATAAGAGCATCCACCTGTGATCAGACACAGAATACACACCAATGATTTATTCAAATATACATAAAAAAACAATTTACACATAAATCCTCTTCTAGGATTGTTCTATGTGATTTTTAATTTCTTAAGTTCATTTTGATATTTTGGGGGCTCAAAAAAAACAAAAGTCTCTGAGGGGGATTCAATTGTCCTTATAATGAAGCAAAAACCTTAAATTTCAAAAATGTACAATTATTTAACTTTAGGTAGTTTGGCATATTATTTTTTTTTTTCCTTTTTGTAATTTTAATAATTAAAATTTTAGTGCATCAAATCAGTCATGTTATATATATATATATATATAAAACAGGAAGTATCATAGAGACGACCTTTGCGGATCATCAAATTTCAGTATCAAGAACAAGTACCTTAAAGTGGCCATGAAAACAATGTAATTTTTTATTATAAATGATTTATCTGTGCACATCATTAAAGATTTGAAACAACATTTATTCTCTGTTGATGTATGTACCGGTGATTCAATATTCCAGCCAATTCCTGAAGGACAAAATCAAGTCCCTTTTTTCTTTTTCAAGAAGCCGTTTTACTTAGAAACACTTAACAACAGGGAAGAAATACAATCACAACTTCATTTCAATAATAACTTTCATGCCAATGTTAGTATTTCAGAAACAATAAGGCAAGGTTAGTTCATGTAAAATGTCTTGTGACTCCCCCAAAGATATAATAATAATATTTGATACATTCATATTTACAAAGAGTACTTTTTACCTTGATAATGGTCTAAATGTTTTTCAACCAGCATGAATACAAAGAATACATTTCTAAGAACTTGGCACATGCATTTTAATCTAAACCTTTCCTTTTTGTTTACCTTGGACATTGACCCATACATAAATTATATAATTATTTTTTTTTTTATTTTTTTTTATCAGTTACTCACCTTTTCTCTGTATGTATCAGCTTGCTTTGTGTTTTCATTTACTGCTGATTCACCTAAAGATACAAACACAGACTCAACAATGAACTTCTCTTTCGTTGACATCCAGTCTAACCTAACAAGTCATAATGCACATGGCTCCGGTCTCTGTTGTGGACTATTTCGTTTGTAGACATTACTGTTGAACATAAAGGGATTAAAGATTACAGAGGAGCCATGACCATAAAACAAGGAGTTTGCAAACATTATAACTAATACATTTCCATAACTTTCTCTGATTTGATAGATTATTATTATTATAGTCAATGACTTTTCAAGAGCAGAGAAACAACCATTTTCAAAGTTTCTGATACTTCCATGACCTGAGGAGCCCTGAAAAAAATATTACAGATGTACCATATTTACCTGGTATAACAGGAAGCATATTGAACAGCTGAGCATTATGAACTTTCATTTTCATAGTTCTCTTGTCAAGTACTCCCACAAAATACCTGTTAATAACAATTACAATCCCATTAATCAGAGACAGAGAAATGTTGTTTAACTAGTCAATATTCATAAAGCTTGATAACTTCACCTGCACAGATTATTACACTGTAATGATCCAGACCCAAAATTGCTCCCAACATAGGGAAGCCTGTCTGATTCTGCAACCTAACAAGGGAACATGAAATATTTCTCAACACCACATTTACTTTCTTAACCATTACAAAGACCCCAAAACAAAAACTTTTCCATCTACATAAGCCGTTTTACCACAATGCGTCGGGTTTTCTTTCTGGGATTGATACCATCTGAGTGTTTGAAGAGTTTGAAGTCCAGCTCTTCTGCTTTTTTCACGTGTCCATTAGAAAATTTAACTACAATGACAAGAATTAGGTTTAAAATAAGGAAATGACCCAACAGCAAACAACCGACAACGATTCAAGACTATTTTAACCTACAAACTATTTAACTTTAACCATACATTGTTTATGGTTTACACGCGAGCAGGACGTGAACTCCACGTGGGTTAAACACAAAGATGAAATGTAAGAATAATCAATTAGCATGGACGAATAACGCCAAAAATGCATTTTAGTATATCTATCATGTTTTGGATATTAAAAAGTTACCAATAAGAGCGTCCTGCCCTGTTTCTTCACATGGATCCCACGAACAGGTCGCCGCCATCATTACCGTTTCCTCGGCTGATATTCACACGCGTACCTGCTCAAGCAGCGACACCCAGCGGCGAAGAAAACTCCTGCGTCTATCCAATAAGACTTAATAAATCAAGTATTTATTTATGTCTATGCATCTATCTATCCGTTCCTATGATCGCGGAGATAAGCGTGTGGAACAAAGGGAAGATCAAAACTCGTACTATAGGCTACTATGAGAATCTTTGGTGCTGACTTAGAATCCCTTCATTTAACACATTTTTAAAAAGTGTCTTATTCTTTGCCGAATTTTACAGAGATTATTAATGACTTTCCCCCAAGTTTCTCATACATCAGACTAAGCATTTGATAAATCGAGCATGTTGTTCGTAGACAAGTAGGCCTAGCCTACAGTAGGCTATTGGCAACACTTTATTAGGATAGAATGGCTGCTAGTAATGGAAATAAAATTGACCGGCAATCGTAATTTGTATAAAAATCATGATAGCTATATTTTAACACGTTATGCTAATTCCACCAAAAACCCCTCTCTTCCCATAGTTGAAGATACTCTTTTATGAAAATAAAATGCAAAATATATATATATGTAATATTATAATTAATGCTCGCGCCTTACTCGAACTGCGCGTATTTTAAGTTTCGCATTATTTGAATTTCAGCTAATTAACATTCCATTACGTCACAGTGCTTTATTTCAGTATCAGACACCGGGAGCAAGTTGATATTTACATTTATTTATGCATTTGGCTGACGCTTTATTTCAAAACGACTTGCAGTTAATAAGTTATAGTGTGAAGTCTAGCGTGTGACAGTATTCTACAATAAGTACATACATACACAAAGTATTTTCACAGTCTACAGATAGTGTTTTCAGATTTGACTGCTCTGCTGGACATCATGTCAGTGACATCATCCGAGTTCAGTGTAGCTGAGAGTGAAGAAGGTGTCCCTGATGGCCTTCATGGGTCCAGGAGAGACACATTATCCACTGAGTTAGAATGTTTCAATAGGCTGGATGTGTTCAATCTAGGCACTATCAATGTCTATGATGAGATAGATGGTAACGATTACATAGAGGAGTCTAGTCTTAGCAGTGCCACATCTGAAGATGAAATTGAGGCGAGTGTGGTCAGCTTTGAATCGCACTCCGACGAGGGATCATTTGTCAGTAGGCAGAATTCGCAAATGTGTTGCGGCAGAATGTTAATGCATAACAGAGGATGTGATGATAGTCTGGGTTTGCTGAGCATTAGCAGCATGTCCTCTTGTGAAACCCTAATCGTCCACCATCCTCCAATGTGCAACACATCCCTCAATCCCCCCCATACATCCTCCAATTCTATAGAAGCAGCAGGGCCTTCGGTTAGCATGGATGTCCATAGTGACAAAGAAGCGTCTTCTATAGAGTCTACATCTATAGGAGTGTCATCTGTAGACTCTGTGGACAACAGTGCAGGTAAGATTGAAATCACATTGGAAATTTGGAAATGTAGATCTGCACTACAGTATAACAAGTATCTAGAAGCACTTGAGTAGAAAGACCCCAACAACAGTCTCGCTGTCTCATATTTAAGATTCCTTTACATTGTTGCATATTTTGCTTATCTAGATGCAATTTTAAATAAATGCATGTAGGCCTAGTTACAACTGTGCTGATGTTTAAAACAAAAGCACTGCGCTCATGTGATATTGTTTTTTACTGTCAGTCACAAGAAGTTAGAGTAAATTAAATGTAAACACAATATAACCTGTTGAGTTGTTTTTTAGAAAATGTATCACGGTTTCCACAAAAATATTGGGCAGCACAACTGTTTTCAGCACGGATAATAATCAGAAACATGGCCAATTAAAATAGTTTACCAACAAAGCCAAAGCATTGCGAGTCTGCAACCAACATACCAGGAGCATCATGACATTTTTTTGAGGGGGCACTATTGATCGCCTACCATTTTCATGTATGGAAAACAGCAGAACTATTTGATTCTTTATAGGAAAACAATCCAATTTTATATATTTTTTTATCTTAATTTTTTCCCCCTGCATATCATGTGTGAGGCTCTGTACCGATTCCCCCAACCACCTGTAGCTTATGCAAAAACTCTGGGGCAACTTTGGAGCTATATTCATTTTGTGCCTACTACAATAATCACAGAACATCTTTATTAAATTTAAAATATATATATTTTTTGTCTGTTGCAAGCTGAATTCAAAGTCTATTTAGCTCAAAATTCTGAGGGGTAATGTGCTTGAATGTCTTTTTGAACAAATCAATTAAGTGAATGCTTCTTCATTTTAGAAAACCATATCAGTCTAAGGAAGAAAGTGAAGAACAGGATCTGTTCATTCTTCAAGAGGGCATGGAAGGCTAAAAAGCATCCTTCACTCTGTTCACCAGAAGTCACAGAGCCAGACGGTGCAGATTCATCATGTCCTGCAGAGCCCTCTTGTTTCAAACCAACTGATGGTGAGTGTGCTGCTAGTATTACTATGGTACCCTGCAAAAACAAAATTTTAAAGGGGCATTGAACTGCCTTTTTATTATTTTGTACTGTTTTCTAAGGGCCACTTATAATGTTATCAAGATTTTTACATCAAAATCATCATAATTTAGAATAGGCTATATTCTGTCCTGTTTTTGACCCCCCTCATTGCACTCTGTTTGAATAGGCGTGGCGAATTGTAGACTCAGAAGTAAACACCCACTGCTATGATTGGCTAACAGTTGTGTATGTTTGACAGCCTACATCCTACACAGATGGATGCTGCTGTGATTTAAGTTTAAATGCATAAATCCTCAGTACATATCAAATAATCTTTAATAACAGAAAAAGAAATAATGACCACATAACTCAAACAGTTACTCACACTTGTGTGTTGCGACTTTACTGTCGGATCCAATATAGTCTGCAAAGCATCGCCTTTTAGTTTCAATCTTTCTGAAAATCCCACGTCGAATTGTACCTTGTTTGTAAACGAATCCGCTGTAAAATGAAGTGATCAAAGGACCAAGTTCTCACTGATCAACTCTGACTGATCTGGATCTTCATTAAAAATAAAGTTAATTTACTCTTTCCTAATGTTAGGATCAGAAGAAAGGCGAATCAAAGGTTGTGTTTTTCCACAGCTTGGCACTGCACAGAATCTTGTTGTCTTCGGAGCCATCTTTATAGTTTGGTTTATACGTAGACCTGTGTTTGTCTCTCTCGTTATTTACACTATGTGTGAGAATCGGTGGGCGGTGCTAAACAGGCAGTGATGTAGAAGCAGGCGTTGATCTTCTTCTGCGGAGGTGGTTTTTAGCCATACTATTACTTCATAAAGTGGTACATTCCCCAACCTGTCGTTTTGGCAGATCGGCTTCAATATATGCTGTTTTTAGACTAACAAGTTTTGAGTTCTGGAACTTACAGGATGTTTTTATAGAACAACGACCTCTTATGTGTCAAAAGATCAGGGGAATTTTGATTTCTCAATTCATGACCCCTTTAAATCTGTATTTTTGTCTTGTTGTACACAAAAAAATGATTAAAGCATTGTTTGTGCATGTGTGTTTTTCAGAATCTGACAAGTTTGGCTATGAAATGAGAATTGCTGCATCAGGAGGCTTTGGCACAGTGAATGAGGAAATCCCTTCATCTAATGGCAAACAGGTACTCAAACAAGTTGTGTCTTGATGAAAACATCTGTTGATGATTAATTTATAGATTGTAGATTCTTAAACCTTAAAAATGTGATACTGAGATCTTACATGCTTCAACATGCTCATAATACTAACTCTGTTTTGTAACCTGTTGCAATTAGACAGAAGATGCTGATTGCCTAGATGAGTGCAGCCTTAGCAGCGACACATCCGAAGATGGCTGTTGTGTGATCGTTTGTGGCCCGTTCTCCATCCAGAGAAGAAAACCGATCTATAGGCTGGGTGAATGGAGCTTTAACAGCACCAACAACCTCTTCATAGGTGAAGGTGGAACTGACAGAAGCCTGGATCTGTTAAGTATTAGCACCGACATATCCTCCACTGAGGAACGAAGTGGTGCTTGGCAGAATGGTCCTGCTAGAGAAACCTGTGCATGTTCAGATTGCAGGAACATGTACCCAACAGGGCCTTCAATGAGCCTGGAGGCGCAGAGTGACAAAGAGGCGCCTCCTGTAGATACTGCAGAGAACAGCACAGGTGAGACTGAAATCACATTGGAACCTGGGACATTTATGTAGATGGTAAATACAAGCACAGTATACTAGCATATGAGGATGACTCAGTCTTTTTGAACAAATCTATTAACTGAATGATTTTTGTTGTTTTAGAAAAACATACCAGTTTGAGGAACAAGATGATGAAAGGGATCTCTTCATTCTTCAAGAAAACATGGAAGGCCTTAAAGTGGTCCTCCTTCTGCTGCTGCTGCAAGACCAGAGTTGAGCCATTTGTGCCTCTACAAGAGGACTCAGAGCCGGACCCAGAGCCAGCTGATCCCAAACCACACTTTGTTGCAGAGCCCTTTGGTTTCAAGCCAACTGATGGTAAGTCTGCTGCCATGATTACTGTAGTACCCTGCAAAAGAAAAAAAACAAAAAACATTTTAATCAGTATTTTATTTTACGCAAACTACTATATTTTATTATAACAGCGTTTTTTTTTGTATGTATGTGTGTACGCATGTATGTATGGATGTTTTTTTTCCCGACTTTCGACAGTTTGACTATGAAATGGTAATGATAGAATCAGGAAGCTTTGCATTTCTGTGAAACGATTTCAACTAATGGGGACACTGTGAAGGCAGCAGAAACCTCAAGCCCACCACATCAGGATCAGAGAGCTCAGACGAGCCTTCGAGCCTTCGTCTGCCAGCCTGACCAAATTAATATTAATATTAATGATTTGTATACACTATATGCACATGCACAAGTAGACTTGTGCCTGAAGTAGCATATACTTAGTTGTATGGCCAAAGCAGTTCCAAGTTTCTAGCACTATTTAGTTCTTAATATAATTTTTTTTTAATTTAAAGGTAAAATTTGTTTTATTAAAGGCAAATGATCTATGTAAATTTATACATTTGAATTACACTGTTTAATTTTATGAAGTATTTTAAGCCAGTTTTTGTAACTGAAATAATCTCATAGTTTATTACTGTTATGAATTTACATGAAAGTATTCCATTCAAATAATGATGATGCTTAGAATTTTATAATAAAAATATTTAAAAATGTAAAATCTCCCTTTCTCTCTTACTTTTGGCCACTCCAAAAGGTGAAATAAATCTCACAAAAGTTGAAGTTTAGATGAAAAGTCACAATTAAAAAGAGTATAACCATAAATATATTGAGATGAGATTTAGTGATGTTTATTTTAGGAAAATCATTGGCATTTAAAAAAAAAAATTTAACTTTACCTAAATAGTACAAGATGTGGTGACTTTTGTGATAGGAAATAAAACGAACTGGAATTTTTTTTTTTTTTTTTTGAAGGGATACAATCCACAAATCAGCCACGATGAAGAAAAAAAATGATGGATGATAGTATGAGTTTAAAAAAAATGCTTTCTCTGTGTTCAGATTGGACTGAAATAATAATACCAAACTGACACTAATCTGGCTCTATTTATTGGATTTTAAATAGAAAAAGTGTTTTATTTATTTATTTATTATTATAATTTTACAAAGAAAAAATGGGGCATAATTTAAAAGTGAATATGGTATGTTTGTGTGCTTAACAGAATCTGCTGCGTTATTGTTTATAAATCTCAAAATGTATGGGACACGATTTATAGAGCAGGTCTGTCTAGTTGGCACAAATGTTATTCTGTGCGACATATATGAATGAAATTATGAAGAACAATGGACTGGAGATTTTTCTTTGCATTGTGTAAGCCTTCTGCACAATTTCATTGACTTTCAAAGAATGGGACAAAATTTGCCAAAACACTTTGTCAAAATGTGATGAGGACATGTCCCACACACAAATGACACCTATGAGGAAAATTAAAGATCTTAATTAATGCTTAATTTAAAAAACATAATTTTAAAAATCATTAAATCTACAGTGAAAAACTCTAAATTGACATTCCTAGAATTCTCTGTATGATATGTTTTTGGGATATAGTTCACCCGAAACGTAAAGTTCTGTCATCATTTATTTACCCTCAAGTTGTTCCAAGCTTGCATGAATTTCTTTCTTTAAACATAAAAGATCATTTGAAGAATGGAAAAAAATACTATGCAAGTCACTGGGGATTATTAACTGTTTGGTTACTCACATTCTTCAAAATATCTTCTTTTTAAAAAGCCATATTTTTATGGTGAAATTCTGGCAACCACAGTACAGATTCACAGATTTCATTACAGTGTAGGGGGGATATTTTCTCTATCCAAAGCGAGTTTATGATCACTAGTTCAAAGACTTTCATTATAAAGTTCAATTAATTAGGCTGTGCCCTATAATGACCATGTGATCCGGGTTTAATATAAATCATGAATATTATTAATCAGTAACGGTTAATATTGAAGCCTGTGACTATCAAGAATTGCTGAACAGTGACTATAAAGGTCAACTCAATACTGTAAACTAAACAAACGAACCGTTCACACAGAAAGCGTTTGTGCTTTTTAAAAGCACGAACAGAATGAAAAGTTGTTATCTTGTTAAATTCTGCATCATATATTACATTCCGTTATTATCTGCTAAACTTAAAACGATACCTGAGCGCGGGGCGGCCTAATTGACTCCTCCCCTCAAACACGCGTTTTAATTTTATTAGGTTTTTTTGTGTGTTTTGGTTTTTCAGTTATTTACAATCAAAGCGACACGAATACTGTTAAAAACACACAGGAAAATCATTAATCGTCAGTGCTACGTTCATATTCACGAGACATGTGTTTGTTCCCGTCGATCGCCTGAGCCAATCACCACCAGGCTGAATGACGAGGGTCACGTAACGTAATTAATATTCATAACACAACCCTTTCTCGTAGTAGGATTGGTGGTAATATCCGCAACCCGGAAGGCTAACTTACAAATGTTTGTCCGGGCGTTTTGCCTTAAATCTGGACCTTTTGGCTTTATGTGTAATGTTCAGGCAGTGTGATGGAGTCTGAGCGTACATCGGCTTATGGCGTGCGTATAAACATTTTGCTGTTTTTCTAGTGTAAGAAAACAGGGTCGCGAGAGCAGCTGTAATACAACTATTTCCGAATGTCCCTGATATGACAGACTGTTGCTTTTATGTGTACTAATAAGTAACACACTTGTTTGTCTGTGCTGCTGTTGTTGTTTTTATTTGTCTGTATGTTTTTGTGTGTGTATATGTGTAGTAGAAGAAGAATATACACTGAACTTGTAAACCTCCTTTCAGTCACTCTTAGGTCTCTGTTTCTAATGTATCACCAAATGTTTTGATAATGGCGCTATTCCCTAGGTCGTTTAACTGGTGAAAGGAGCCTTTTACATAAAATTTGTCAAATAGTGAGTCATTATTAGGCTCTAATAAAGTTTATGCATTAGCACTTTGAAATGCATGACTTCAAAGTAACATTTAATGCCTGCAAAGCAGCTTTCTGGCTGTAGTACATGCTATTACAATCTAACCTGTATTTGTCTCTTTTGTTTTTGTGGCCAGAATAACACAAATGTAGATTTTACACAAAGCACTGACGATGACCCTCTTATTGATGGGCCACTGGTTTCCCAAGATGCACTTGAGTCAGTGATCAAGAGAGAGTTTCAGAAATTACCCACTCATTGGGCAGTGAGTGTCATCTCATTTTTACATGTGAGTATAGCAACAGTTTTCACTGCACTTACTTGAGAAGGAAAATGACTTAAGCATTTTTAGATATTGAAAAACAAGACAAAAATAGTAAGTATTGGCAGTGTTAAATGTTGCTCCACACAGAAAAAAATCACTTTAAACATGGCAGTTTTGTTATACTCACCCTCATGTTGTTCATAATTTTTGTTTAAAGCTTTTTTTTTAAGAATCTTTAACCTTAAATTAAGTCTTTGTACATGAACACTAGCACACACACTACACAAGTACCACATTCACGGTGTGCTTTTTGTGTAATTTCTCTGTTTCTGGTTTGCAGGTGGTTTATGTGGTTTTATGCATTGTAATCACAGTATTTTGCTGGATATCTGATGAGCACACTCATGAGTGCACTGCAGCATTGCAGGGCATCGACTCCAAGACTGTGATCTTACTGGGAAAAGTTGCGCTCTGGGTGATGGTCTTCATATATGATAGATTTGTCCAGCATCATCATAGCGCAGTGAGACGGAGAGGTTATCTGGACTTCTACAGACTGACCCGTGGAATAAAAAGCCTTCCACTGCTCATTCACTCTGCAGGTGAAAAGATGTTTCACACTATGTTAATATTCCACTCCTTGCTTTCTTTGCCACTTCATAATGTCAATCTCCATGAAAAACTTGCTAATGCTAATTGAAGTACTCTCTCAGTCACGTGTCCAAATACCTGTTATGTTTCACAAGTGACTACTAGATGGCAGCACAGAAGCTATTATTTTAACTGTATGTAATGTGTAAATGTAATAACTGATGCACAATTGCTTTCATTTACAAACTTAAATGACTGAATCCTGGTTTATAGTTTTTTCCCCCTCATTTTATAATATGGTAACATTTACACTACCATTCAAATTTTACTTATTTTTTACTATGAAGCTAATAAGAAATTTGATTTTTTTTTTCCCCTAAAGAAAAAAAGAAATTAGCAAAGTTGCTTTAAATAGATCAAAAGTGACAAAGAGTTTTAAATTGTTTTACAAAAAAAAAAAAAAAAAAA
Organism: Sinocyclocheilus grahami; assembly: GCF_001515645.1. Lineage (NCBI taxonomy): Eukaryota > Metazoa > Chordata > Actinopteri > Cypriniformes > Cyprinidae > Sinocyclocheilus > Sinocyclocheilus grahami. The sequence goes on along the minus strand of NW_015505606.1, from coordinate 354,708 downwards.
TTCTGCTGTTATGCACTTACTATTAATCAAAGAATCCTAAAAAAGGTATCACACTTTCCATAAAAATATTAAAGAGCACAACTGTTTTCAACATTGATAATTATAATATTAAATGTTTCTAGAGCACCAAATCAGCAGGTTAGAATGACTTCTGAAAGATCAGGTGAGACTGAAGACTGGAATAATGGCTGCAGAAAAATATTCACATATTGATCATTTAGTAAAGAAGCCTAATCATGATTTATTTTTTATTTATTTATTTACACTTCTAACTAGTGATTAACAGTAATTGATATCTGTTGCTAATATAATGCAGTATTGATCTCTTTTTTTTCTCCCTTACGCAGGTAATGCACTGATCCTGATTGTAATTGCTCCATCTTCTCTGCTGGATGCAAATGTGAAGAATCTTTCTGTATATCTTCTGTTGGCCATCATCTGTCTGGAGCTACTGCTGACAGTTATATGCTTGCTTAGATATGCAGGTACTCTCACACAAGATTTGTTCATAGTTCATTCTGAATCACATTTCTGTGTAGTGAATAACACAAAATCATACACGAAACCTTCTGTTTTTTCTCTATGCATTCATATGCACACACATGGGGTCCAGAAATCTTTTTTGCCACACCTGCCAATAGCATTAAGTATATCCCACTGGCCTTGAAACTAGTTTTTGCACTTTTATTTTAGACATTGATTTTTTTTGTCCTTCTGACAGTGTAATTATGTGTTTTTTTTCTGTATTTGAAGAAAACATTGGTCATTTCCTAGCTCACATCATCATATGTTTTGGTAAACATACTTGTGAGCAAGCTCAGTCTATCCAAATGTTGAATAACTTTACCTTGACTAATCCAACCATAATTCCTTTTGAAACACTTTACTTATATAATTTCTGCTCCTATCTCATACTTTGTAAATGTGTCCTTTATCTCTGCCACTGTTCCAATTTCACTCAAAACTGCTGCTGTTATTCCTGTTCTTAAAAAAACCTTATTCACTAATTTCACTAATTATCTAATTTACCATTTGCTTCCAAAATTTTGGAAAAGGTTGTTGCCACTCAGCTACAGTCTTTTCTAGTTCTTAATGATCAGTTTGACATATTTCAATCTGGTTTCTGCTCCCATCACAGTACTGAAACTGCTTTAGTAAAGGTTGTCAATGATCTCTTACTTTCTGGTGACTCGGGTAATCTTTCAATTCTCCTATTACTTGACCATTTGATACTGTCTGTCACAAGTTATTGCTCTATTGCCTTAGTTTCGGAGATAGGTGTCTCAGGTGCTGCATTATCCTGGTTGTCTTCCTATCTTACAGATAGACAATACTACATTGCTTTGCACAATTATAAATCCCCCACTGCTTTACTCAGACTGGGTGTTCCCCAGGGCTCTGTTATTGGGTCATTACTATTTTTTATTTACATTATGCCTTTTTGACATATAATTCATTGTTAGGGTTTTCATAATCACTGTTATGTTTCAATATATGCTGCTTGCCATTCAGATTCTACCCACCAGACCACAACATTATCTATGTGTGTTAATGAGTTAAAGACATGGCTAAATTCCAATTTTCTAAGTTTGAATTTGAGCAAAACCGAAAATTTGATTACTGGCCTCCCAAATCTAACAATAAAAATGTAACAAATATTCCCAGCTTTAACCTAGATGCTACAACAATTTTTACATATGCCACTGTCAGAAGTTTGGGCACTACTCTTGATCTTTTGCTGACCCTGGTTGTTTACATTAGTAAACTTTCTAAAGTTGCATTTCTCCAGCTTCGCCGTATAGCCCAACGTTATTATGTCAGCCCAAAAGATGCTGAATCATTAGTGCACACTTTTATTACATCGCACCTCATCTACGGTAATGCTGTTTTTGCTGGATTGCCAGTGCACTATATTTCTCGCTTATAATACATTCAAAATTCTGCCCACTCTAAACAATCTGCTCATATCACCCCCATCTTATTTAACCTACACTGGCTGCCTGTATCATCGCACATTATTTACAATATTGTTTAAAATCCTTTAAACCACTCAATGGTCTTGCTCATTGCTGTCTTTCTGACTTACTTTCTCCTTAAATACTGTCTCGATCACTTCGATCCTCATGGTGTGACCTTCTTACTGTACATAGATTTGTCTATCTTCAATGGGTGGCAGGCAGGTCATTTTCTGGCATGGCTCCTAAGCTATGGAACTATTTACCACTGGCACTGAGGACAATAACCTCAGTTTCTGAATTTAAATCACAACTTAAAGCCTATCATGATATGCAACTGCAATCACTTCTGTTACTGGACTGGGAAAATATCTACTGCCACCACTCACAAAAATGCACTCGTTTTGATGGCTAATTGCAAGAAATAGTTGCCACAAGTACAGTACATGCACACCTCCCCCAACATGCATTACAATACCCAAGCTTCTGTCCTTACCCACTTTAGAAACATACTAGGCAGCCGTTGTCCAGCTCATCCTCTTTTACTCGCATTTTGTGCTCCATATGATAAAATAATAGTTCTTTGCTAAGAGGTGGAGAAAAGGGGAAATATTTTAGAGAATGTGTAAGAGAGAGACCGTATGTGGGGGTAAGAATCTTATGGACACACGGCTCATCTTTGCCAAAGGCAACCTGAATCCACCCCACCCTAATACACCATGGCATTGTCTTTAATGTTGACACACACACACTTACACACATTCTCGTATCAGTGCCTGGATTCCAGAGATGATTAGTGAAGTGAAGCTTGACTACATGTTATCTATAGAGACACACCCTCACTCGCTCACTTCATTCTCAATGAGGTCTATCAGCAGATATCACCTCATGTCTCGTATATCACTCAGTGAATTATGCATGAGGCAAGGTAAATGTTTTTGATGTGTATTTTTATGTGTATACACAATCGTTAAAAAGTTTGGGGTCAGTAAGATTTTTTTTCATTTTTATTATTAATACTAACAATACTTTTATCTTGCAAGGATGCATTAAATTGATCAAATTGTAAGAGTAAGTACATTTATAATGTTATAAGATTATTTCAAATAAATGCTGCTCTTTTCAACTTTTTATTCATCAAATAATAATAAAAAAAGTGTCACGGTTTCCACAAAAGTTTTAAACAGCACAACTGTTTTCAGCATTGATAATAATAATAATCAGAAGAAGAAATGTTTCTTTAGCACCAAATCAGCATATTGTAATGATTTCTGAAGGATCGTGTGACACTAAAGACTGGAGTAATGGCTGCTGAGAATTCAGCTTTGCCTTGGAGAGCATAAGAGACTTCTTTCAAAAACATTTAAAAATCTTACCAGCCCTAGACTTTGAATGGTATTGTATGTGAGTAAATGGTCCACAATCTGGAAATAACAGGATTTGGAAAAAATGATAATGGTAAGGATAATAATAATACAAACATTGTGATGTGATAATTAATAAGGAATATTTAAAACTCTGCACCTTTTCTGTTTTTGCTTATCTTATGAATAACATGATCAACAGAAGAGTTCATTATTCTTGAGAACTGCTGCAAATACAATTGACCAAATTCAGAATTTTTTCTGAAACTTTTCACTCAAATAATGCTGTTAATATTATTTTTAGTAAGCTATATTAAATATAAAAAAAGAAAAGTGGCTGTAGACGTTATATGTGGATGTAGCTACATCTACAAATTTAAGAAACTTTCCTGTTCTTTCCCACGTGAGATTATTCCCAAAATAATAACCCCAGGTCTCAATCCAATACCCTTTATTTGCCACACATTTATTGTGCTAACGAGTGATCTCTATCCATTTAACCACCGTTTATCTCCTCCTATCCGTATATCCATCTCTCTGTCCCCTTCCTAGAGGAAGGTGCAGTTAGAGTCATGCTCCAGGGTCTTTGAAGTGTCCTCTGTGATGTTGTATCTCTGCCTTTCTCTCTTCATTTGAACATGAATGTAGCGTTCTGTATGGGCCGTATGCCGCCTCTGCACTTCAAAGGAAGTTTAGGGCCCTTCAAAGGGGGCGAGGGAGGTGATTGGGACCCGCATTGTTTTACCACGATGCACGGACAACATGCGCTCAGTCCCCGTCATGTCCAAATGTGCTCAAGGATGGCATTAGTGTGGAATGCAGATATATGATACTTGGGGGAATTTAAAGTGCACATAATTTTTCAGAGTTCTAGAATCAAATGTCTTTCAGTTGCTTGAGTTCTAAGAGCTTGGATATGTCGCACAAAAGTGCAAAACAATTGTGTGCATTGAACTTATGTGCAACATTGTGTTAGAATGCAAATGTCATGAATTATTGACCATTATTGTAATGGTGTTTATTTTTATGGTAGTCTTTTGTGGAGGGAAGCACTACTGTTTAGCGAAGATATAAGGAATGTGACGCGTATATCAGAAAGACTGTCACTCTTTCTCTTTAAAAACATTCTTTAAAGGCTTTTCTTGATGTGTGGTGACAGAACTGACAAATTACCCTTAATAACCTTCCAGCATTACATATCTAAACTCACATTCACACTGCATTTGTCTCAAATAATAACTGCTTGAGCTTAATTTATTATTATAGATTGCGCTTATATGGCACTTCAGTGCGAGAGAAAAGGTGTGCATTATCTCTAAAGAGGGATTCCCTGATCTCCTTCCTGCCCAACTCAATGGCCTGTTGGCCCCCATTTCCTGCAGGTGATTGAAGAAAGAGCAGTTTTATCTGATTGGTGTGTTTGTGATGGGTTGGCCAGGTGTGGGTCTGGAACAACGCTGAGGTGTTTGTGTATGTGTGTTACTGTTTTTGGTGATTATGGTTTAATTAGAATGTATTTAGACACCCTGAGATATTTTCCCCTTTGATTTGTAGATTATCTTTTGACAGATATGTTTAAAAATACATGCTCCTAAGCTCCACATATTATACTTATCTTACTAATTTTTAAGGTGAAGTATGTAATAATTTAAATATTAGAATGCAGAAACGTAGTACCATCTCATAACATCTCAAATGTTGCTCATTTTGTGATCAGTCAGAACTGACATAGTGTTGCTCAAGACATAAGGCATCTATCAATTGCTGTCAATTGGTACCAAATTTGAAGGTCTTTTGAGCAGTTTGTGTATGCACCGTAAACCAAGTAATATTACATTTAATAAAAAAGCTGAACTGGCTACACAAGTGGATACAACTTCCATTTCATTTGCTGTTCATTTGCAAGTACGAATTTGTTCTTTTGAATACATGGGATGTAAATTATGCTTTATTCGCAAATTCTTTAGATTCTGATTTTTCTCAGATAGAGCAATTGCTAATGACTCAACACAGTGGCGCAATTTTGGAGCGATACTACCCGTTTTGATTGACCAGTGGCAGTAGGTATATGCCTAGAAATCATTTTTATGTACTTGAATAGAAATTGTTGCCTGGGGACATTGACAAGATGGCCACTGAGCAACTCGACCTGCCACAAAGAGATTTTGGCAAAGCTTTGTTTAGTGTTAAAAGTACATCACTAGAAATACTTTAGTTACACTACTGTTCAAAAGTTTAGGGTTGTTTTTTTTCTTTTTCTTATTTTTTTCTTTTGAAAGATCTTTCTTTTGCTTGAGGCAGCATTTTATTTGATCAAAGCTACATTTAAAAACTGTAATATTGTGAAATATTATTACAATTTATTTTTGGGTATTTTTTTGATAATATACAGTTTATTCCTGTAATGGAAAAGCTAAGTTTTCAGTAGCTATTACTCCAGTCTTCAGTGTGATCATTCTAATCATGAGCCTTCAGAAATCATTCTAACATGCTGATTTGGTGCCCAAGATGTCTTAATGTTGAAAACAGTTGTGCTGCTTAACATTTTTATTTCATTTTATTCATTTATTTTAATATTTTTGACAAATGGAAAATTTAAAAGAACAGCATTTATTTAAAATGAGAATTTATTTGTAAACTTTTAAAATTTTTGCTGTCAATTTAGAATATTTTAATGCTTTTGAAGGGTAGTGGGGTTTCCAGTTATCCTAACAATTTTCACTATTTATTTATCCCAATCTGCCATATTTTGACACAATGCACATATTGTACACTCTAGAGTCTTTAATTCAGATTCTGATTGAATGGCTTGAACTAGTTGTTCTGTTGCAGTGTAGGGAGTGAAAGTTTGCTGATTGAAAAGCACATTAAAGGTGTGAGAGAGGAGGGAAGTGACGTGTGAAATCACACAGTTGCCCTGCGTTCACAAGCTCACAAAACACACACTAGCCACGCGTCTACTAGCACACCTTATGGTGAAGGATATCCGCGCTGAGTGTGACTCCTGCTCACACATGCTGAACGTGTGTCTTCACACACCTATCCTACGTTAAAGCATGTCTTGCGCCGTCAGACACAACACAGCCATCAACATTTCTGTCTGGCACAGTTCTGCATGCCATTTTTCAATGGTAAAACTTTCCCTGTTTATTATGTTAAAGGAGGAGCTGGAATAAGAACGAGAGTGTAAATTAAATGATGCATGACAAAACAAAAAAAGTTTAGTTCCAGGTTGAAATGGAGAAAAAAATCCTAGATTTTCTTGTCAGACATTTTGCTGTATATTGAAATGATTGTGTAGAAGGAAGAGTGAGAGGGGGCTATAGATAAGAAATGAGAAAACTACATTCTTGTTATTTCGTGTATTTATCTCCTTGTATTCTGTGTGTTTTAGTACACGTGGTGAAGTTTAATAGCAAGAAGCCACATCCTGATGTGACTGAAGAAGAACGCTCTCATGGATGCTCCAGCGAAGGACATACAGAGACAGGCTTCAGGTACATTGGTAATAGACCCATATATATATATATATGTATGTGTATATATGTTTGGGTCATTTATTATATACAGTCTATGCTTGGTTAATGATTAAAGATGCATTGTTCTAAAGAATATTTTCTGATAAATTTGACTTTAATTATATCTGTCCAATAAATGAAACGGGTTGATAGATATTCATAAAATTTGTTTAACAGCAGGCTTTCTTGAACCATTGGAATATTAAAGGGGTCATGAACGCCTTTGTTTTTTTAATTTTGTACAGTTCTCTGAGGTCCACTTATAATGTTATCAAGATATTTACATCAAAAAACATAATTTAGAAGTAATAGGATATTTTCTGTCCTGTTTTTGACCCCCCTCATCAGAACGCTCCATTTGAATAGGTATGGCGTATTGTAGACTCGGAAGTAAACGCCCACTGCTGTGATTGGTTAATAGTTGTGCATGTTTGACAGCCTACATCTTTCACAGACAGACGCTGCAGTGATTTAGGTTAAAAACGCATAAATACTCGCATCCGACGGTCTGTTTAATAGACAAAGCAATAGTGATCACGTAATAAAACAGTTACTCACACTTGTGTGTTGCGACATTACTGTCGGATCCGATATAGTCTGCAAAGCATCATCTTTTAGTTTCAATCTTTCTGAAAATCCCACGTCGAATTGTGTCTTGTTTGTAAATGAATCCGCGGTAAAATGTAGTGAACAAACAAAACTGTGTGACTAGTGTTTTCATAGGAACACACACACTCACATTTCAATCCCAAGTGCTGTGGATGGGTCAGACAGGTGCACATGTGTTCTATGGTTTATTTCACAGGGACGGCTCCAGTCTGGAGGATGTGGTGGAAAAGCAGGCGGACCTGATTGATTATTTGAAACAGCACAACAGTGTTCTGAGCAGGAGGATCCTCGCGCTGACCGCTCAGCAGATCAGAGGCTGACACATGCAAACAGAGAGAGTGACTCAGGTCTGTTTGTGCGTATGATGTGGTTTGAAGCCTTGCGTGCGAGTGTGTGTGAGCATGTCTATCTTGACTGGCATCGGCAGCCATGGCTCACTGATCAGAAGGCCTTTGGAGGGGAAACGAACCCTGGTAACCTCTCTAACGAAGCTCTCACATTTCCATGATGACAAGTCTGAGTAGACAATAGCTGCAATTAGGAAGTCAAAAACCTCTGCTGCAGAAATTTTTTATAAAAATGCTCATGAGTTGGGAATAGTGAGATCTAATCAAACTAAAAGCTTTATAATGTAACTTGTGGTTTTCCTTGTTCATGTCTGTGAGAGCATTAATACGTTGGTACAGCAATAGTTAATTAGTACTTAATTTGGTTTCTTTAGTGCATCACTTTATTTTTGGCTTTGTGGATCAGTGCTGTTTTTGTGTGTAAGAAATGTGTCGGACGGATGTTTCTTGTGGTATGTATGTTTTGGAGCTGTTCTCAAATCGTGACCTTTTTAGTCCTGATGCTACAGATGTTGTGAACTACTGTCATTTTATGTAAAATAATGTGAATAAAATGATTGAAACTTCTTTTTGGAATAAAATTTCCACAGATTATATTGAATAAGGTTGGTCGAGTTTTTAATGTGCTCATGGTTCGATGATTAAAAAAAGTTTCAAGATAAAGAAAGATGAGATGATAGATTTGAAATTTTGTTTAAAACACGCATCAGGTTCTTAGAAATATACTTTTTGTATATTAGCTATGTATGGTTTTGGAAAACGTGTATACCATGTTCAACAAAAGTTCAACAAAAATGATGTGTGTGGTGTAACGAAGTAAAAAAAAGTAATTAAAATTTGTTTTAAATGCATGGAAGTATACACATAACTAATTTAAATACTTTAAATAGTTTCAAGTTTACCATTTTAACTTTTTAGACATTCCATGATAGTGAAAGGACTTTCAGTGTGACATCAAGATATTTTGTCACATATGGTAGTATATTTTATCATTATTTTATATATAAATAATTTCAAAGGGTTGCTCGTCTTGACATTTTACAGTTAATAAAAGGAAAAATTATATTTTAAGACACTTATGTTGACAGTTATGAGGGTCTTCAGAGGTCCTCTCTATGATATCACATTCTTTTTTTCGTTAAATTTTGGGTAAGTGTTTAACATTTTTACTCTTAATCTGTTTTTAAGAGTAGTAGTCAACAGAAAAGGAAAATACATATGCAAAACGTGCTAAAAATACACCATCTGGGATCAGGAATGTTGACCTTTCTGAACAGTGTTTTTATTTTTTCAGATTCTGTCAGTCAAAACGAGAACAATACCAATTTGTCAAAACCAATTGTCAAACCGGGCAGTCTATTGATCCCAGTATAACACTTTTCATTCACTTTGCCCCCCTACCTCCCCCAAGGATTGTGACACACAAAGCCCAGGTGAAAAGACAATACACTTTTTATTTAATCAGGATAATAATAAAACATTTGAAGTGCATAACTTACATATAAACACATATCAATCAGTTCTTACTATTTACAATGGTTCTGGCAAACTCAAACTGATTGAGCGATGAGTTTTCAGCATGCTTGGTTGCAGTTGATGTTCCCATGGCTTGTTCACTTAACATTCATAAAACAATACACTTCCTTTACAGAAGTGACTAGCATGGCTTGGTTACAGTATACGGGCAAATGAACAGTCCTCAGTGAGTATTGATATGAAACTCCTCTCTCATTTCCCATCCATCACTGGTCTTTGGTTTTCTTAAGGCTTGACAAGACATCATAGTTGTGGATAGTTGAGTAGTTGTGAAACCTGAAGAAAACAGAAACAGAGTTTCAATCCACAATCATTCAGACCTATGGAATATATATTTATTGTTCTTGATGTGATCTTTGTGCAGCTTTTCTTTTAGACATTGTTCCTATATATATATGTGTGTGTGTGCATCTGTTTGTGTGTTTTGTTAACTCCAGACTAGCTCTGGCTCATTGTGTGGGGGTCATAGAGTAAAGGTTAAAGGTGACAACCTCTCCAGAGTGTCTGAAAACAGTAGGCGGCTCCGGTAGGCTGTCACAGTAAATGTGTGTCCCCACAGATACAGTGTCACATCACACACACATTTCAACACGGAACAACAACACAAATTTTAACTGTTGAGTATTTTGAGAATAGAGAATGAGGATTTTTATGTAAGAAGCATCTTGGTATCCTTGAGTTTTGCTCTTCAAGTAACAAAAAGGCCCATCAGCAGCCATGACACACACAAACTATATTCACCTCTTTTTCACCTTATGACCCCTTTGTGTGGTAGTTTTATACTCTTCGAATAGTATTTTCTCTTCAGAATATTTTATTTTGTTTTACATCAGAATAGCTAATCTGCAACACTTGTCCCTGGTTAGGCTTTAACTAAGAGTCTAAGAAATACAACCAACAAACGGTCTAAACTGTAAAACACAAAAATAGAATGGGAAAAGATATTAATTAATAATCACACAATTTATTTTGTTTAAACCAGTTTTTATATTGATCTGTTATCTTTTCAGTTCTATTGGTAAACCATTCCATAACTGTAGTACACCCTTCACTGAAATGACCACCAGGTGTTTCTGAGGACTGGCATTACTAGCCGTCCCACCCAAGTTTTACAGTGTGTGTGGCAGATAGTTAAAATGGGTTGTATTTACGGGGGTAGGGCTTTTCTCGTCCGTCTGTGTGTCTCTGCTTGGGCTATGTAGGTTTCCACTCTTGTGTGTGAGGGTGGGTGTGGAGTGTTTGTGTTTACTCCCGGTCCGAGAGAAAGTCGCACGGCTATAAAGATCCAATAATTTCCCAGCTCATTTAGTACAGGGTATTTACCCAAAGTCTCTGTTTGTTTCCGCTGTGGCTTAAGGCCACTGAAGATCCGACAGCCGGTTTGTTAATTAATCTGGCCGTCCCTTCTCCAGAGATTACAATGGAGTGGTGCTCAGCTAACAGGGAACATTCTCAGAAGATTCTAACACAGTTCTCTCAAAGATAACAAACATAAACAAACATTCTTCCAGTAACATTATTAGAATGTTCATTCAAAGTTACCTGGCCTTTACTAATGTTCTCAAAACATTAGCACAAAATATATGGAGTTTTAGTTGGGCGTTCGTCTAACTTTTTTTTAAACATTACTACTTACTAGTTTCAGATGATTCAGAGACCATTCAAAAGTAACATTCCCATAATTGCAAAATGATTAAATGGATCATTCTCTTAATGTTGTCCCTATAATGTTCGCATAACCATTTTTAAACATTGAAAAATGTGATATCTTGAACGGAAAACATTCTTAGAACATATTTTTGTTATGTAAATGTATTTTTCTTAAATTTGCTAGGTTCATGTATTCTTAAATTAAGTGCATGCACTTGTTAGGCAAGTTTTGGTGTGTGTTGTCAAGGAGTCACAAAAGTAATTTGAGGGATTTCGCGATTATTTGTCTGCAAATACTTGCATGGAATGTCAGAATTTGGATTTCCTAATGATGCTCCTCTTTGATAGCTCTTTTTCAATATTTACTCATTCCTTAGAGTAATAAAAGGGAATAAATAGCCAGTGAAGTGAAGTCTTACCTCAAGGGAATGGCACTCTGGAGTGAAGAGGCAGACAACGTTTCTTTGGACAGTTGTGTCTGCGATATTTCCGCCTCAGGTTGAGAAAGTCTGGAAAGGGAAGGAAAAAAGACTTGTTAGGGCTATAGACTATTAACCTTTATGCTAATATTTAATGCGAAGTCGTGTCACATTTGTATAGCGCTTTATACAATACAGATTGTTTTACAGCAGCTTTATAGTAATAAACAAGAAAATAACAATATTAATGTTGCAAAGTTCTTTTCAATTCTTTCTACAATTTCAGGTGTAAAACAGCTCTAAATAGTGCCATTATGAAGCTTAATTTAGTTCAATTGTGATTCAGTTTAGTTCAATAACAGTCTGAATGTTGCAAAATTCATTGCTATGAGAATCAACCAATTTCTTTACAATATTTATTGTAAAACTGACAATTTGATATTTTGGGGGTTGGGAAGATATGCATCCCTTGCCCCCTGAACCCTTTCCCTGACTGGGGTGTTACCTGAAATAAAATCAAAATCAATGGTCTCCGCAGTTGGTAACACACAATCTGGAGGGCAATATAACAATCAGAGGTTCTTGAGATAACGCTCATGTCACTTCCCTCCATAAGCAGCTATTAGATCCTCTCCCAGAGGCGCAAGGACAATGGCACGGTGCGCACGGGAGGAGAAGTGGGTGCTTTTATATCCGCCTTTAACTAAAGCAATGCGAACTCCATGTACCTCCCTCTCTTTCTCTCTTTCACCGCAGTAACCCTATGCTAATGCATTATACCATTGTGCTCAACATCATGACTAACAATGAACGCCGGTGCTTGATCGCTCACGGGCACCAGATTAATTGCGCATAGCCGCCACAGCTGCGGGAGATGAGAGTGTATACACGTAGGCTAAATTACATTTAGTTACAGTATACGAATATACCTGTGTTTGGTATGAACGTAGAAAAAACTACGTAAATTGTGTAAAAATGGCCTGGTCTCGTGCGTAATTGTGGTTTATTGTCATTTTGCGATAGCGTAAGTTAAAAAAAAAGAAAAACATTGTTTATATTTAGTATAAAAGTACAAAAAAAATAACATTTATTCCCAAGTCAAGGGTCAAGTGAAGTCTTTGTGAAACCCGAGCTCGTCTCTGGAGTAGGCCTATGTTAAGATGCTGAGCTTTGCAGAAGCGTCAAGCGCCACTTAAGTTCCACTCAGACCCTAAATCAGCCATGACTGAGCACAGACCACTAACCAGGACAGACCTAAATATGCCAACTAGATCCTTCTTTACTAATGAGGGGACGTTTATCCAAAGTGACTCACAGCAGAACAGTTGGATAGTTGAATGGCTAAACCGTTCTGGGGTTTAATTCTACAGGTAGCATTTACGCGAATATATA
>NW_015505606.1:339337-340643 GCF_001515645.1 Sinocyclocheilus grahami | reverse complement strand
TATATATCATAATATAATAAAAATATATAATATAGTTTAAAATATAGACCTAGCTTATTACGAAGTTTATCTTCCTAAACTAACTACTTCTAACTAACTACTCCCTGTGAACAACCAGTCTGTAACGATAGGCCTTTTTTTTTTTTTACCAACCTTTTTTACACAAAACATCATTTCGAGATAACTTGCAGTTTAGTAAGTAAATCAGATGTTGATTCAGTTACCGCTCTGAGCACTCAGTGAGTTCATTGAGGGAGCAATTCGTTAGACTGATTCAAACCATTAAAATAACCTGCTCATAAGAGTCATTTGCTTGTGAATCAGTTGCACTGTATTATTTTTTAATTTTTTTGCTTGCTGCCCTTCTTTCTTTTGGCCTATTTTACTTTACACTTTTCTCTTCACATTCACTTCAGACTGCAAGCTCACAACTCAGGTAAAATGTGAATTATTTTGCTGTGTGCTGTAGATTAAACAGTTAGGTGCTTCACACTCCAGTGCATCAGTTATTGCTTTAAAAGAATCAGTGTAATTCACTACTAATGTGATTCTTTGGAATTGTAGGCATCTAAATAAAGTTGACTTAATATTTTAGGATAAATGAGTTAGAACTGCAGGTCAACAAATAATTTTTTAAGGGTTTGTTGCAACTGTTTAAATACAGTGCTACACAACGCAACAGACTTGACTTTTTTGAATCACATCATTTTTTGTCTACATATTTTAACTAGTTGAATGCATGTACCCTCGAAACAAGGTCTTGAGGTTATGTACCTTGTTTTTCGGCGCTGGTGATGAACAGGACTGTGAGCAGCAGCAGAAGGAGATAGAGTGGATGGAAGAATCTCATGGTGATGCTGCGTGAGGTTTGGTCTGCGCAGCGGAGTGTCCTCAGATGTCTCCGGTATCTCCGAAAGCAAAGTCTGTCAATATGCAGGTAACGTACAAATCCTGTTATGTGTCTTTCGGTCTCAGTAATTTTTCATCTGAGCTCGTATAAGATGCCGTTATAGTGGATGTGCAGCTCAAATCAGTTCTCAAACTTTTCCAGAGTTTCAGATGGCGATATTCACTCTCCCTTCTCTCTTCTCTCTCCCCAGAGGGATGTATAGATAGACAGATGACCTGATGAGTGTGAATGTCCAGTCGAGACAATGTAGCTTCACCCCCTCTTTATACAGACAAGAGAAAGGGGGAGGAGAGGGCACAACAGAAGGAGTGGCATGGAAGACTAAAAACTGGGTGGGGACATGGGACATCTCTCTCTCTCTCTCTCTCTCTCTCTCTCTCTCTCTCTCTCTCTCTC
>NW_015505606.1:320408-339169 GCF_001515645.1 Sinocyclocheilus grahami | reverse complement strand
TATATATCATAATATAATAAAAATATATAATATAGTTTAAAATATAGACCTAGCTTATTACGAAGTTTATCTTCCTAAACTAACTACTTCTAACTAACTACTCCCTGTGAACAACCAGTCTGTAACGATAGGCCTTTTTTTTTTTTTACCAACCTTTTTTACACAAAACATCATTTCGAGATAACTTGCAGTTTAGTAAGTAAATCAGATGTTGATTCAGTTACCGCTCTGAGCACTCAGTGAGTTCATTGAGGGAGCAATTCGTTAGACTGATTCAAACCATTAAAATAACCTGCTCATAAGAGTCATTTGCTTGTGAATCAGTTGCACTGTATTATTTTTTAATTTTTTTGCTTGCTGCCCTTCTTTCTTTTGGCCTATTTTACTTTACACTTTTCTCTTCACATTCACTTCAGACTGCAAGCTCACAACTCAGGTAAAATGTGAATTATTTTGCTGTGTGCTGTAGATTAAACAGTTAGGTGCTTCACACTCCAGTGCATCAGTTATTGCTTTAAAAGAATCAGTGTAATTCACTACTAATGTGATTCTTTGGAATTGTAGGCATCTAAATAAAGTTGACTTAATATTTTAGGATAAATGAGTTAGAACTGCAGGTCAACAAATAATTTTTTAAGGGTTTGTTGCAACTGTTTAAATACAGTGCTACACAACGCAACAGACTTGACTTTTTTGAATCACATCATTTTTTGTCTACATATTTTAACTAGTTGAATGCATGTACCCTCGAAACAAGGTCTTGAGGTTATGTACCTTGTTTTTCGGCGCTGGTGATGAACAGGACTGTGAGCAGCAGCAGAAGGAGATAGAGTGGATGGAAGAATCTCATGGTGATGCTGCGTGAGGTTTGGTCTGCGCAGCGGAGTGTCCTCAGATGTCTCCGGTATCTCCGAAAGCAAAGTCTGTCAATATGCAGGTAACGTACAAATCCTGTTATGTGTCTTTCGGTCTCAGTAATTTTTCATCTGAGCTCGTATAAGATGCCGTTATAGTGGATGTGCAGCTCAAATCAGTTCTCAAACTTTTCCAGAGTTTCAGATGGCGATATTCACTCTCCCTTCTCTCTTCTCTCTCCCCAGAGGGATGTATAGATAGACAGATGACCTGATGAGTGTGAATGTCCAGTCGAGACAATGTAGCTTCACCCCCTCTTTATACAGACAAGAGAAAGGGGGAGGAGAGGGCACAACAGAAGGAGTGGCATGGAAGACTAAAAACTGGGTGGGGACATGGGACATCTCTCTCTCTCTCTCTCTCTCTCTCTCTCTCTCTCTCTCTCTCACACACACACACACACACACTTTGCATTGCACATATTGACCCCACATGTATTAGGTAACAGAGCAGGCAGAATATTTTTGGAGATCATACTTTATGTGTGCAACATTTGTTGTGTACAGTGTTTTCAAATGACATATAATGGGGTCCAAAATCGGATAATAGTCAAAATACTTCTGTTTTGCATTCTTTTCTTATTTAATACTATTACTAATCATATAACAATTTAGGTGAATTTCAAAATGTCTTATATTTTGTCAAAACAATCTTTTGCCCAGATAATCTTGAAAACTTTTGTTCAAACCATCTTATACAGGTGCATCTCAATAAATTAGAATGTCGTGGAAAAGTAAATTTATTTCAGTAATTCAACTCAAATTGTGAAACTCGTGTATTAAATAAATTCAATGCACACAGACTGAAGTAGTTTAAGTCTTTGGTTCTTTTAATTGTCATGATTTTGGCTCACATTTAACAAAAACCCACCAATTCACTATCTCAACAAATTAGAATATGGTGACATGCCAATCAGCTAATCAACTCAAAACACATGCAAAGGTTTCCCGAGCCTTCAAAATAGTCTCTCAGTTTGGTTCACTAGGCTACACAATCATGGGGAAGACTGCTGATCTGACAGTTGGATAGATAGATAGATAGATAGATAGATAGATAGATAGATAGGTCAGGAAAACAGTTTTTATTAATTTGCCTTTCAACCAAATTTGTCTATATTTGATTTGAATGAATTAATGAATAAATGTTTTATTAGTTTAGTAGTTATTTTAATAATGTGTTTAATTTTAAATAATGTTTTACATTTACAGTTTTAACTATTTAAACAAAGAAAAATTATGTTTGTTTACGTCTTCCAAAAATATCAAATTTCAGGTGAAACAAACAGAAACAAAAAATGTTTACATTACATTTATAAATATGATGCCAACAAAAACACACCAACAAGTGTACAGCAGAATATATTGATTATTTTCAGTGATTTCAAGTGAAATCCAATATTTTCATTGCAATCTCAGACTTTTGGACCCCACTGTGTGTGTATTTGTGTTTTTATCTGTGTGGATAAATATAGATTATTGAGAGATGTTGTCTCATAATATGTATGTAGTTGAGTGTGTCTGTTTTAGGTTAGAGATTAGCACTGGTCAAAGAGGTGTGTGAATTATTGGCTGGCCTGGTCAGTTAAGTGTGTGTGTGTGTGTGTGTGTGTGTGTGTGTGTGTGTGTGTGTGTGTGTGAACGAGCTGTGACGTGCTGATATAGTGTAGCTGTTGGATCTATGAGCTCTTTCTTTACTAATGAGCTACTATTGTACTTCACTACCTAGAACAAAACCTCACAACAGGAGAGCCAGCCTGACACATACTTTACACACTGGCCAAAGGTAATGTTCACCTTTTTCATCAAAAGTATGGATTTATATAGTCTTATATTCAACTTGACTTTTAGAGGCATAAAATGTTAGGAAATCAAGGAAAGGAGCGAAGAGACAAATCATAATGGCAGAGCATTAGAATTATAATTCATCACACAAAGATAAATATAGTTTATATTAGGGTTAAGCTAGGATTTAAACTGAGCCAGTGTTAATACAGGAACACCCCCCATGTATCATTTGCAAGTAAACATCGCACTGAATGATGTCTACCCAGGCTCCCTTAAGATCAAGTACAAGTGCTGTGAATCTAAAGTGCTGGAGACAAAGTTGCAAAGAGTGTTTATCCCAAAACAGACTAAATAATGGAAGAGTTACTTTCTGATGGACAGAAAGTGGGAGTTTTAGCTCAGAATGGCTTTTCTTTGTGTGCATGCTATTGTTCAGTGATGTGATACTAAACTGGACAGATACCCCAGTGTGTTATGAGTCCAAAATGGTAATGTTATTAGATTTACAGATACCCCATATGTCCCTGTGCGCATGTCTGTTATAATGAGCTGGAGTTGTGAACGGCTTCACTGTGCAAGACAATGCTTAAAACTAGTATATTATGCAAATAATGTAACAGCCCCATCAAGCAAACAAAGGACATAAATATCAGATCATTTGTAGGCATATTTATGTGAATAAAGCAGGGTTATTATAATTAAATAAAACCAAAAATAAATTTTTTTTAAAATGTTTTTTTTTTAAATTGAATTAATGCTGAAATAAAATACTAATATCAGATGAAAAGCTTAGTAAAAAAACAACTTTTGCCTTAACAACTAACTAAAATTAAGTTTAATTTGAAGCACAACAATTACTGATACTGGAAAAATGGAAATACATAAAACTAAAACTGATTTCAAATAAAAAAATGAATTAATTAAACCTAAATACTATATATAATTAATAAAAAAAACACACATCAAAATTACTAAAAATAATCTAAAACTAAAATTAAACTAACCATGTTTATAAACAAAAATTAATAAAAAAAAATAATGCAATAAAGAAAATAATGTAAATAAAAATTATATTCTATTTTATATTTAAATAAAATATAACATGTTAATAAAAACTGTAATAGTATGTAAATAATACTAGATCTATCTATCTATCTATCTATCTTTTGCAAAATTACAAAAAGAAATCTTAATTCTTTACCAAAAAATTTAATATATAATATATGTCTTGCATCTTTAGCAAAATTACTAAAAATATTATAGCAAAATTACCTAAAATTAATATTAAAAAAATATATATATAAAAATAAAAGCCTAAAATTTAATGTAATAAAATACAAATTAAATTTATGTTTTATTTAAATATTTAAATAAATTTTAAAATATTAATATAAACTATAGTTTATGAATAATACTAAAAAACACTGTAATGAAGTGGCTTAATAAAGTGTGTAGGGGGAGGTTTAGGGATAGAACGAGAGCGTGAGTGTGCCTTAGTTGACCTCT
Source organism: Sinocyclocheilus grahami (assembly GCF_001515645.1). Lineage (NCBI taxonomy): Eukaryota > Metazoa > Chordata > Actinopteri > Cypriniformes > Cyprinidae > Sinocyclocheilus > Sinocyclocheilus grahami. The sequence goes on along the minus strand of NW_015505606.1, from coordinate 334,964 downwards.
TGGGGTGTAAGTGTGTGTTTGTGTCCATAATGAAGTGCATATGTGTGTGAGCCATATTTGTGTCCACTCATTGACCTTTCTCATGTGTGTGTCCATTTATCTCAATTCTTCTTTGATATACTGGCCTGTCAGGGAGTTTTAGTGCATGTTTTAGGTTTCTCTGATATAGTGCAGCTGTCATAGATGCTGCCTATCCTTATTAAACATCCATTTGTGCCAACTGTGTCTGTGACTACACATCCTCTGAGCTTTTTTCATGTCAATTAGGATTAGAACCCAGCATGTAACTAATGGATGAGATAGACGGACCAACAACCTGACACTTCAGTCCTAAAACCAGCTTTTCACCCCCATGCCAGTGTGTGTGTGTTTACATGTACATATGCATACACACTTTTTTATTGCTTTATAGCGTTTGCAAAAATGCTCCTCATCGGCATCCTACATTCTGTGTGTATGTCTTTTAATTCTCCCTAGTCATTCACATTGTGCCCTGTGCTTTATTCCCTCAGTTTGAATATGGTAATGAGGTTGTATTCTTATTCGGAGCCACCTGGTATCCATAGAGACTGATACCTAGAGTGCATGCGTCGCATGCATGAAAACACAGATGTTGGGGTCAGTTTGCTCATTGACTCGTAATGAAATCACAGACGCAGCACGGTCTGGGTGTGTGTATGTCTGTGTCTGTGTGTTGTAACGTTTGCTTTATTAGGGATTAGATGTCATTACTTGGATTAAGCTGCCTGCTCAAATAATCCCTGTGCTAAGAGACATGAGTTACTGACTCCACCCGCTTTACCAGCACACACGATTTTGAGGAAGAAATTTAGATGCCTTAAGTTTTCATTTTGAAAATTGTTATTTTGGTGCATATGACACTGATTTGTACTGCAGAATAGAATTATACAATTTATACATATCAAAGCCAAAGCAACTAGTGGCCTATACAAAGGCATGCTGCATGTAAATTTGTAAAAATCTCTATGTGGAACACAGGAAGGATTCTTATATGGAGCTTGTGCTGCTTGGTCTTTACACACTCGACCCAAGACTTCACACACACACACACACACACACACACACACACACACACACAGACAGAGGCAGACACACACTGACCTTAAATCCCAGCAGCCAGAGGTCGAGTCCATCTTTTAGGAGTAAGAGCACATGATGTGTCAATCAGTAGATAGACAGCCTCCCACAAAAATACATTTTATTTCATTTATTTGGAAAGAAAAAAACATTCTAACTGTCAGGATATGAATTTTATTACAAAACTGAAAATTACAAAAACACAGTGAAGTCTGGACGGGCAGTGAGAAACCAACAATATTAAAATCTGATTAAAATGATATTGAAAATATTTTACTTTGTCAATTATATTTATTTATTGTGTGTGTGTTCCAAAAAAATGTTGTGAAAGAAAAACAGTCAGGCTATGAAATATTGTAACAAAACTGTAATAAAAAAGGGCTAAAAAGGCAGAGAGTTGCGGTACTTGCTTCCTGAAAGTGGAAAGATGCTAAAACTTTGAAATAGTATGAACATGGATACACACCTACCCCTAAACCTACCCCTCACAGGAAACTTTGTGCTATTTAAGATTTTCAGTACACTCCATTCTGTGTGATTTATAAGCGTTTTGAAAAGTGGGGACATGGGGTGATGTCCTGAAAAGTCACTTTCTCCTTGTAATACCTATGTCATACCTTTGTCATTATACAAATGTATGTCCTCATTTGTCACAAAAAACGCGCGCACGCACGCACACACACAAACTTAATCAATTAAACAATTTATTATTTTTTTGTGGTGTGAATGTGTCTAATTCTATTTATAAATGTATTATATTAGTAGATTACTCAATATATTTAAAAAGTAGTCCAGATTCTTTACCTGAATATTTTTTTTCTTGCCATGTGTTTTTAAGCCCAGTGTTGAGTTCAAAGTGAGAGTGTGATTGTTGCTGCCAAGTGCGTTTGTATATGATTGGTTCAGTGTAACAGGAAGTGTTATCAGTGTGGAGCTTTGTTAACTGTTGCAATAGCAGATAAGAGTGGCATTCCCTATAACCTTTCTTCCTCTAAAACTAGATTACTACCCTCCCTTTTCAACACACACACACACACACACACACACACACACTGAGACAACACCCCCTTTCCAGTTTACAACTCCCAAGTAGTTACTGCCAGGAAGCGCATACCCAAACTACTCCCCCATCATGCTCCCTTCCTCCAACTTCCAGCCATGTAGATTCCTCTATACATATACAGCTATACTGCATATATACAGACACCTATAGAGTCCTCTGTTTTAAAAATTCAGTGCAAAAACAGACATTTTTAAAAAATGCTTCTTTTGGTTGTAATTCACTTAATTTGGTCTCAAATTGGTAACTGAATCTTATGTACATGCCTGTATTTTTCTGCATGAAGGAATATTACTGTTGAGGAAAAGTAAGGAGAGAATGAATTTGTAAGAAAGAATTGAGAATTAGTGTGCATGATTGGCGATTTGGTGTTTATTTATTTTTTATCTTTTGCTAATCACCATTAGAGGGCGCCCCATATTCTGTTACCATATTTACAGCAGAAATGACAATGGAAGTCCCACTTTTATGTATAATGTCAAATTTATCAATGAAGATGCATGAAACCTAACACAGTATAGTGTAAATATGTGAATCGTGTAAGTAAACTGATATTTTGCGAATTTATTTCCTTCCTACGTGTTAAACTTGAAACTGACCTGCAGCTATAGCTGTATAACATTCAGGGCACATGGTGTTGAAACAGGACACTATGTAACCTCACTTTCCATACATAATTAGAAAAAAATGTAAAATCTTCTCCAGATCCAGCTTAGTGTATCTTAATATCAGGTAAACTTTTTAGGATTAAGTGCACATAGTATAAAGGAATGTGCTGTCATTTTCAAGATCCTTCAATGGCCACAATCCAAAGTTAGCAATTAGTTAGCAGATCTTTTTGTGCAAAGTGAGTTACAGAAGACTAATTACATTGTTGTTGTCCTGCAGCACTGTGGTGTTAACTGGCTTGCTTTAGGGCACAGCAAAAGGGACAGATTATGACATATATATATACTGGACAATATTCATATTTTGAAATATAAAAAAATGCCAAAAATACTTGTGGAAAAATAAATAAAATACAAACGGAATGCTATACATAAATAGTACAACATTAAATACAAATATACTGTATGTATAAGAATAAAATATTTTCACAATATACATTCAGCAATATATTTTCCTATTTTTATTGCCAAAGGCCACCACCACCCAGAAACTTTAGAAGCAGTTTATCCACCAAAGCATAAGCTGTGTGAAAAAATGAAGGCTGCTCCAGACAGGCTTTAAATTAATTATATTACAAATGATAAGTAGATTTAGGTGGGGAAGGGGAGGGGTTTCAATTTCAATAAATCCTCTTTGCCTTTCTTCACTGGTTAATAATTGGGGTCATGCATTCAAGCCAATCGGAGACAGCTGGTCTTGAGGGTCAACTAAAAGATAAGCTCCACAGCAAGTCCATTTTCAGTGTCAGAGATCTTCACACACTGGTTAGCTGCATTTGGTGAGCCAGGCCTTTTAATTCAACGAGCACCAACAGAAGGATTCTGTATTTATATGAAATCTGTTTGTTTGTATGTTCATGGTAGCTCTTGTTTGGTTTTTGTGACAACTTGATGTTTTTTCTTTGAGTTACTCTTTTGTTGCATTGTCTTCTGTTCTGTCTGAATGTAGTCATCTATAGGGACACACACATACAGATGACATTTTGTTTTAGTCATTAGTTCAGTCAGTGTTTGGCTGGGTGGATAAAAAGTGTATTTACCTTGATGATCTGTATTGTGTGTGTAGACAGCAGCCAGGCCAAATAAGCACATGATAGTGAAAGCAATGATGATGAAGACCAACTCAAAACCTGAAAACAACAGATCCATAACAAACACACAGAATTCCACCTCTACGCACACACACACACACACACACGCACTAACACACACAGAGCGAGAGAGAAAGCATGATATAAAACATGATTACACAGCATTAAACAGTTTCTCATTACAGAAGATTTTGTATTGTAACAGAATGTATAATAACAGTGAGTGTGAAAGACTGAAGCATCTCAGATATGCAGGGCCCTGAAGATAATAATGTAACACTGACTGAACAGAGAAAATCCATTAACAAGCTGCATGTATACTGGATCAATAAATCACATTCAGCTGGAGAGGTTGGTGTCTAGTTGTGTTGATGAATAAAGCAAAAGACTGTAGAAGAGCCTTAAAGATAGAGCTAGAAATATCTACCAATAAATGCAACACTATAAGTGATAATGTATTGCCAGCCGGTTATTATCACAAATAAACCCCAACAGTGATCAGGAACAAAGTGAATATTGACTGCAGATACTAGAAATATTAAACTAATGCTGGTATGTTACCAGGGCAGGGACAGTACTAAAATATACAGATTAGTGGCCATTAAATAAAACATATTTTCCATTCAGTGTGTGAATGAGCAATATGAATCAAGTATTTCAGAAATGTAATCATATAAATGTATACATTTATGTATCAATGCCAATGACTGTTAATGTTGCAGGACCATAATTAGCAATATTTGGCCCTGTACTGGTGAAATGAAATATAATATTATATGATGATCACAACTTTTGGATATGAAACATCCACAAATGTAAATTACAGTGCCATTCAAGGTTATAAACTAAACCATTCAAACTTGAACTGAGACAAAATATATATATATTTTTAACTTATGTTATTCCTGCTAGCTGCCAAAATAAAATAAAACATAAATCAATTAAATATGTATTAAAAACAAAATGAGAAAAACACAACAAAATTACTAAAACCTTAAATGAAATTAAAATAAAAACAGAAAATATTAAAATAAAAGCTAATTCAGAGAATTAATTAAAAAACGGTTTCTTAATGATATCACTACTAAAATAATATCATTAAAAAATTCTATAGACTTGTAAATATTACTCAATTGCATTCTTCTGATGTCAGCAATTACTTTTAATAGGGCCTTAACGTTGTGTGTATCCAGAGAGAGAGAAAATGGATATAAATACCTTGTTTTGCTTTCTTTCAACAGGATTCAACCCATCGATAGTAGCTCATTTAATTTAAACCACACACAGTGTATGAAACATGCTTTTGTGTTAGACTTAGGTTTTACAAGCTTCTCTCACAGAGCAATCGTAGTCCACTTCTTCCTACTTCCTTACTGCTGGCTATAAACCACGTCAACGTTTAAACCCACTTTTCAGACTTAAGGTACCTACAGACATACACTTGCTGTCTTTATTGTTTACCTGAGCTTGCTGCTGGATTCAGTCCAGGTGATGAGGTTTCAAGTGCAATAAAGGCAGCAGCATACAGGTCAAGTCATGTGCATAGTATTCGTCATGACTGATCCTGGTCCACGTTGCATAAAATCATTCTCGAGTATGGAGAGGCCTGCAGGTGGACTTAGACGATGAGTTGCTCCTCAAGTCTTTCTTTGATATCCTCATCGTCTTTTTAGTAAAATAAAAGAAAACAATGTCACGTCACTTTTGAAACTAGTTGAACCTGTTTTGTTAGACTATGGCAATTGCAGGCTATATGTAAATATTTGCAGTACTTGTGGGTTTTTGAAAAATTACGATAATGTCCTGTTTTTATTACTTCTGAGTTTAAGATTTGGTTAACTGTTTCTAGTATCCAGAATTCTAGAATGTATTTAGAGAATACAAAAATGATTTTGTATGGTTTTGTATGAAGTACTTAAGTATTTTTAAGGTGGGGTTATATTTAAAGTTGGCTGTCTATGAAGTAGAAACATGTTTTAAATCGATGCTACACAACTAGAGAAAAAAAGGGGGCTGAAAATGAACAGTAGTAAAACTTCAACACCCATAATGCACTGGGATCAATCACATTATGCGTGAGCAGGGATACAAAAATGCGGAAGAACGATCTGTAGTTTTCACAAAAGCCCTGCAGCTGTTGAAAGTAATTTCACTTTTGCTGACAAACAAACATCTTGTTGCAGCTAACACGTAACATTTACTTATTTTACCAAAATTGTAACAATACAAAGGTGGACTCAGTAGTTTGGTGCTAATTAAAAAATTTTACACAATAATTGTGCTTTTGTAAAGAGTCAATACGGAAATGTTACATGAGATGAAAACTGTACTCATACAGTAAATATTTTAGATTCTTTAGATAAGCTAGAAGCGCAGTGTAGTTTGGCGATACAGTTACATTTATTTTGTAATTAAATTACGTAATTCTGTTACATGTAACTAGTTACTCCCAACACTGGTGAAAACTGGTGAAAAAAAAGGTCTATGTGACTCATATTTCATATATATATATATATATATTTACTCTGAATTCTCTCTGAACAAATAAATAAATATCAGAATATAGTGTCGCATATAGTAGGAATGACTGGGGATTTTTTTTCATAACTCACATAACAACTTATGTCATAAAAACTCCAAACCTACCTGCAATGCTTTGTATAAATAAATAAACAAACAATTTACTATTTTTATACATTTTTCATAACTTGCATAACTTCTTATTTTTCTCATTCCAGTAAAGTTTGAGATGTTTCATGAATAAAATGTCACATTATTGAATACAATTGTGCATAAATTCAAAAGGTACATTCACCACCATAATGTGAATGTGCAAATTGTGGCTTATGAATTAGGCCGTATATTAGACTGTCTCAATAAAAAGTTGATTTTAAATTTCTAGATGTATGCATAATTTCATAGTATACCCTTAATAAACACATAGTAAATATGAAATACTACATAGTTTATTTTGTTAAATTAATGTCAAAAATTAAAAAATGTAATCTCTTATGCAAGCTAATTCTCAATCGCTCACTGAGAAATAGTTGACTGAAGCTATTTCCTAAATCATGACTAAATTCATATTGTGCAATTGTATTGCTTCAGCCAAACACTTATGCATTGCATTTTATGGTTACTGCTATGATTAAGGTATGATTTCTGTGTATTTGGACCAGTCTTAAATTCTTTATAATAGTTAAAAAATTTTATAATAGATGTTTTATCTCTCATTAGTTTTAATCAAAAACATTATGGATAGAAACCATTAACCAGATATGAAAAGCTGGTGGGATTGGTTAAATGTTTGTGATGTAGAAAACAGATGCTGTTTCAAACTGGGTTTTTGTGACCCGCCGCAGTTTTAAGGAGAAAATATTAGGCAATGGTGTTGACTGATGAATTGTCTTTAAGCATATTAAAAACACCAGATAGGCATGTAAACAACATTAAAAACTTGATTTTCACCATGGGGTTTTTACATTTTATTGATATCTAAATATCACATTTATTTTAATGTTTGTTTTGGAATTAGTGTTAAAGTTTGTTTATTTTGGATGAACACCTTGTTTTATTTCCAGGTGCCTGTAGGTATGAGCTTTTGTGGTGGTAAATACCTTTAGATGCCTGTGAACTGATTAAGTGTCCTGGTTCTACCTAGAAATGTAAAAATGTGCACATATAGGCTATTATCTTACATAGGGGTGCATGGCCCTTGCTCTCAAACCTGCCTGTAACATTCAAATGAACCTGAAAAACCTTGATTATGTTCTCAGGAGAGAGTCTGAACACCTCTGATTTAGAACCATAAAATAGTCTGGATTATAGACCAGAATTTCTCTCTTTTTCAGGATCATATTGCATGTTCATTAGAAGTATGTTATCATTAGAATCAGTGACAAAACAGAACATTTTGGATGACCAAGTGTGATGTTTTTAAATAAATCATAAAATAATTCACATTCCCTTGACTCCTTTCGAATAAAAGATAGTCTTTGATGGATTATTTAAAGGGTTTTTCTTTCATTTTTCTTTTTTGTGTCTCACCAAAGGTGTGTTCAACATCAACTGCGGCCAGACTTGACAAGATTGCAGTGGGGCAGCAGTCAAATTCTATTGTAAGTACACTTATGGATTCATCATAACTATACCAAACACAGCCAAATCTAACCCTTAGCTGGATTAATGTGTCTGATCTCTAACCATGCATATTCCAGGCCTTGAAAAAACCTGAGAGATGTTTTGTTTTTAAGAGCCTCTTGAAGGCAGTCAATGTAACAAATCAATTGAAATAAGCAGACAGCCTTGATGGATGATGAGAAAGACAGTAAAAGAGAGAGAAACTGTATGCTTCTGTTGATTTGTTTGTATTTATTCTCTATCAGAGTGATAGAGAAATGGTTCCCTCCTATGTGCAAGGCATGAAAATGAGTCCCACATCTTGTTTCCCCTTTGAATGAAGTTTATTTTTCCATATCCCACTGTCAGATTTTTTTTCTCATGTTTTAAGCATAAACTGACAGTGGTTTTAAGAGGTATTTAGCCTTATCTTAAGCAATTTCCCTTTTCAAGTCAATGTATTGTGATTTAAGAATGTTTAAATAATTTTTACTAGAAAAAAAGAAAAAGAAAAAGAAAAAAATACTAATCAGATATTTTTTTAAGTGTGACATAAAGGAACTGAAAAAAGTTTTGTCATCAAACAGCAATTTGTTTTTTATTAATGCGTGAAATTACATCTCACAGCATCTCTTCTTCTGAGTATGATAGTAGTTTTATATCCAGGTTCAGTTAAGCATAACTAATGGGCTTTTGTACTATACTTATGAGCGCCTTTATTCGTTTTTTTGTTTCAGAGTTTGTACCTTGGGTTGGTAATCAGCCGTGGGATGGTTATTTCACACTGTACATTTGTAAAGTCTGGGTTAATATTCTTATTTGCATATGTATGAGGTCAATATTATTGGACAGTAATAGTATGTGAAAAGAATGTGACCTGTTTTACAAAGACGCAAACATTACACAGTTTCACACACTTGTGTGCATTCATGTTTATCATGATCTAAAAACCCTTTTTTATCTAAAGGGTTATATTTAATGATGTGATTTTATACAAATGTGAATTATATGAAACTTTTATGTACGGATTCTCACTTTTTTTGGGGGATGTAGATTTTTTTTTTTTTCTGCTTATGATAGAAACTGTAGTGAATGTAGTGGACCAGATACTGAGGGAAAAACAACAAACAAGTGTTCCAGGATGCACAGCATGAAGTTGGAGTTGTAATGTAGTCAAAAAGTGGGGACCTTGAAAAATTAAATTCATGTGGTAGTTTTGGTCTGTTCTTACTTAATTGCCATACTTAGGAATGATGACTTTACTATTATTATACGTAAATGTGTATAAATGTCATTTATACATTTTTAATTATAAAGAAAGAGTTGGTGTGTCAAAAATGTTGAATGGTTATGTATATAAATTGGTTTCTACAGTAATAAAAAACTATATTTAATTGAATATTTAATTAGGCAAGCAATGTTGTTTGCAATTGGTTATCTGTTGTTAAAGCAGACACAGTTTCTGCCAATCTCATGTTAATATTGAGTACCTATAGCGTAGTATTGCATCCTTCATATATCCAAAGATTCTTTAGTTTTATCAGATTTATAAAAGACAGATACAGCTCCTGGAGGCGTGCCATGGGTGGAGCTAAAGAAGCTTTTGCGTAGTGATTGTCTGCAAGCTGTGACATCAACATTAATAAAACAGGAACAAAAGCTTTATTGACTTAAATTAACTATGGCTAAAAATCTAATCCAGCCAATCCTGAATCAGATCCCGATGACTTCCGCAACCCAAATGAAGCAAATATACCCGTACTACTTATGATTGGTTTTGTGGTCCAGGGTCACATATATAGCATACTTTAAATTATCCCGTATCAGATCCATACAGATGGAACTGGGGAAGGTGGAGGGTGTCTGAAGCACTCTGCAGCTGCTACAGCAAGCACTAGCCGAGTATTTGAATGTTGCTCATTGGCTGCTGATGCAAGTAAAACCAATTGGCTGTACCATTTGAGTAATGATGTGATTATATTAGAGTATATCATCTAGAGATTCATGGCAGAACTTTATATGTACATGCATACACACACACACACACACACACGCTGAGAAAGAATAGCTCTCCCCAGCTGTTTTTATAAATTAAGCATTTAACAGTTCAAATGTTACAAGCTTGTTTGTTTAGTCCAGTGTGTGTGTGCATGTGTTTGAGTGTGTGTTCCAGTAGCCGAGGTTGTGTGCAGCCCCTGGGGTTGTAAGCTGATTAGCTGGCTGCTCCATCCCACGCTGCTCCTGGAGGGAGGAGATTTGGAGCTAAAATAACCCCTAAGTCCTCTCAGCAACATGTTTACAGGTCAGGTTAACAGACGCACACACACATTCACAAAGTGAGGCATCACTGCAGCTATAGCTATAGTTTATATTTAAATGAGCTCCTTCTGTCTGTCTCTCTCTTTCCCTGTCACAAATCACAGAGGTAGAACGAGAGAGGTTGGCTTCAGCTTTTTTGGGAATGTGACGACCAGCTCTCCGGATGGTTCTCCGTTGCAGCTCAAGTCTAAGATCTTAACCAGGATACTTAACCTGATTTCATGCATGTGTCTGTAGGAGCGTGCGTACGAGCTCTGGAACGGGTCTTATTCTTTGTTTCCATGCCGACCCTCAAGATGGTGTGAGTGTGTTGTCTTTGGTGGGCTGAAGGCAGCGAGGTATCCCGCAGTCCTGAGCACTGCTAGCATGCCTGTGCATCAGATATCCGTTGTGCCCATCGCCAAGGGGACTGCCAATAGTTCCAGCCGGAATAGAGACAAGAGTAAAGAGAATGAGGCAAGTACAAACATTTAACACAGAGAATCTGTGATGTATGTGGAGTTTTCATAACAAATAGTTTGTCTGATAGCAATTACAGTTCTGTTTATGATAAAGATGTAGCCATCCATGGTTTTCCATGTGGTATTGTCTGAAAATACTAGTTAGTATTTTGATAGCTTCTGTGGAACAATAGCACATTATGGTTACTGTTGTACAAGTTGTAAGTTGTGCGTATTGTCCTATAATAAGATTTCTGATATTTAGTTTGCATAAATCTGTAAGATCTACTGTAAGTGCCAAAGCAAGCAAATCCTTTTCAGAAGTGAGGGTAAAAAAAGATTCAGTCTTATGTAGCCTAGAGCAAGAGCTGGACAGTGTTGTATTGGAAAATAAATTGATGCTATAAATAGAAAGCGTTACATATATTTCAGCCTCTTCAGGGTCATTGACATTTCTTTCAAGTATATTGTAAATCAGACATGCTTTTCCATCATGTGGCTGCAGCATGTTTGTAGTTCAGTTTGTCTCAGCTGTGTGAGTGTTTGTAATATCCAGGACATTTTTTTGATGTATGATGCATTATGGTCAAGATATTCTTAGGCTCAGATGGCACATCCACAGTCTGTTTGCTGACCGCTGGATGCATATCATACACAAATCTGGCAAGTGCTGGCTAAAATCTCAGCTCCAGTCATTTTGAGGAAGTAATCTCTGGATTTGCCAAATATTTTCATGTTTATGGCATTAAATCTGAAATATATTCAGTATCGGTTTAGACACTTTGCAGCATTATCTATGAGCATAATTGTATAGTTTGTTTTTGAGTAATATCTGTGAAATAATTATCCAGATCCATAATTTATAACCACTGAATAATCACAGATTTGTTGCAAGTATCAGAATACATATCGTTGGATTGCCCAGATTTTGAACAGTCCTATGCAAATTAGTTTGTATATTGTGTAAACACCTTGTTCACCCAGTGGTCTCTCAGCATCTAAGATGTATTTAAGAAGGTCTCGTCCCAATTACCTGAACCTTTGTGTGTGTGATGGACATTTCCTCACTGTACCCTGAACCATTTATCAACAGCATGGTCATGGATGGATAGTACTGCGAAAACATTTAGGGTTTATCATGCCAATGAAAGAATGCAGTTTTAAAGGTATAGTAGCCATTTTGAATTTAAAATCATGTGTTTATCATTTGACTAGCATGAAGGACATATTAAAAGTACACAACAAATACATAAAATTAGATTTGAATGTCCTGAATGAAATACTATGCCTGAAATTGGGCAAAATTCATAATTTAAGAATTGGCTGCCTTGCATTTGAATTGAATTGACCACACTGCACAGGAGGTTAAATTGGAATTAAAGAACTAGAATGCACTGAATTATAATTCAAAAATTCAACATAGTATTCATTAAAATTTAAGAGGTATATAAAAACTTAGTAAAATGTAGACTTTTAAAATATGTTTAAAGTTTCAGAGAAGGTTTTGTGAAGCCATCATTCAAAGTTAATTTCAAATTCTTGACTAAAAATTACACTTTTTTAAAATTCTGCTTCATTTCAAATTCAAATTCGGGAATTGAACTGCAAAAAGCATTCTCAATTCAATTATGGAAGCAATAAAGAAAAAATTCAATTCAAGTTTATTTGTATAGCGCTTTTCACGATACAAATCGTTGCAAAGCAGCTTTACAGAAAATTAAGTTTTTCTACAATATATTTAGTAGTAGCTTATCAGTGGTGACTATGTCAGTTAATGTACATATGCCAGAATTTTGCGGAAAAATCAATTAAAGACGTAATCAAACAGATGATGAACATTATTAACAGCAATTATTATATGTTGGAGGAAGTAATCTCTGGATTTGCCAAATATTTTCATGTTTATGGCATTAAATCTGAAATATATTCAGTATCGGTTTAGACACTTTGCAGCATTATCTATGAGCATAATTGTATAGTTTGTTTTTGAGTAATATCTGTGAAATAATTATCCAGATCCATAATTTATAACCACTGAATAATCACAGATTTGTTGCAAGTATCAGAATACATATCGTTGGATTGCCCAGATTTTGAACAGTCCTATGCAAATTAGTTTGTATATTGTGTAAACACCTTGTTCACCCAGTGGTCTCTCAGCATCTAAGATGTATTTAAGAAGGTCTCGTCCCAATTACCTGAACCTTTGTGTGTGTGATGGACATTTCCTCACTGTACCCTGAACCATTTATCAACAGCATGGTCATGGATGGATAGTACTGCGAAAACATTTAGGGTTTATCATGCCAATGAAAGAATGCAGTTTTAAAGGTATAGTAGCCATTTTGAATTTAAAATCATGTGTTTATCATTTGACTAGCATGAAGGACATATTAAAAGTACACAACAAATACATAAAATTAGATTTGAATGTCCTGAATGAAATACTATGCCTGAAATTGGGCAAAATTCATAATTTAAGAATTGGCTGCCTTGCATTTGAATTGAATTGACCACACTGCACAGGAGGTTAAATTGGAATTAAAGAACTAGAATGCACTGAATTATAATTCAAAAATTCAACATAGTATTCATTAAAATTTAAGAGGTATATAAAAACTTAGTAAAATGTAGACTTTTAAAATATGTTTAAAGTTTCAGAGAAGGTTTTGTGATTCAAAGTTAAAAAGTTAATTTCAAATTCTTGACTAAAAATTACACTTTTTTAAAATTCTGCTTCATTTCAAATTCAAATTGAACTGCAAATTTCTACACGAGGTATCCAGATGAGTTATTTCAATTCAATTCAATTCAAGTTTATTTGTATAGCGCTTTTCACGATACAAATCGTTGCAAAGCAGCTTTACAGAAAATTAAGTTTTTCTACAATATATTTAGTAGTAGCTTATCAGTGGTGACTATGTCAGTTAATGTACATATGCCAGAATTTTGCGGAAAAATCAATTAAAGACATAATCAAACAGATGATGAACATTATTAACAGCAATTATTATATGTTGCAATCAAACTTGCAAGCAAAATTTGGTAGTTCTGTATGTTGTTTCAGGGTTGGCATCGTCTGAGGTCCTCTGAGGGGTTGGCATCATCTCTTCTCAGGTGTTCAATCATCTCAGGTCTTTGTAAGGGCTGGATCCAGACTGAAGCTTGTGTAATTCCTAGTTACCACGGGATGTCAATAGATATAATTAGCGTAGCTGCTGTTCCAACCAAGCAAAATGTATTTGTTTAACCCAAGCTAAAGAATAGTAATGTGCATTTGATCAGATATAACTGCAATACAAGATTATGAGATTAACTATTTGAATGCTTGGCCAAAGAGATGTGTCTTTAATCTAGGTTTAAACAGAGAGAGTGATAACCCTGAATGTTATCGGGAAGGCTATTCCAGAGTTTGGCAGCCAAATGCGAAAAAGCTCTACCTCCTTTAGTGGACTTTGCTATCCTAGGTACTACCAAAAGTCCAGAGTTTTGCGACCTTAAAGAGAGTGATGGATTGTAGCGTGGTAGAAGACTAGTTGGGTATGCAGGATCTAAACCATTAAGGGCCTTGTAGGTAAGTAATAATATTTTGTAACTGATACGGAACTTAATAGATAGCCAGTGCAGAGACTGTAAAATTGGGGTAAAATGATCATATTTTCCTGACCTGGTAAGGACTCTAGCCGCTGCATTTTGGACTATCTGTAGCTTGTTTATTGAAGATGCAGGACAACCACCTAGCAGTGCATTACAATAGTCCA